>NC_056734.1:1006245631-1006358131 GCF_019279795.1 Protopterus annectens | reverse complement strand
AAATAGAAAAAGATGTACTCACCATAACGTTCCATGTTGGTAGTCCATCTCACCCTTCATTTTTACATATGGGTTCGTAGCCAATCCTCGGCCCCGACTCGGCCGATTTACAAGCTGGAAAACGTCTGGTTGGCTCGTGGCTAAGCAGGTATCCCATGGTGCACCAGTACAATCCCCAGATCTTGTTTGCTGCTCACTAGAATAAACAACCAAAAAAACAACCAATACTAAAGGGTCTCCAACCAAGGGCAACCAAATTATTACTTCTAGATTTTCCAGGATGGGGGCAGGAGGGTGGGTTGGTAAAAATGATGGGTGAGATGGACTACCAACATGGAAAGTTATGGTGAGTACATAACTTCTTTATGTTAGGTAGTCAGATCTCACCTTCATTTTTATATATGGGACAGCATCCCTAGCGCCTTATTCTTGGATGGCTCATTGGAAAATACTCTTGAGCACCGTGAAACCAAAGGATGTTCTACCCCTGGATGTCAAATCCAATTTGTAATGTGTAATAAAAGTGTGAGGGGTAGCTCACAGAGCTGCTGCACAAATATTATCAAGTGGTACCCTGGCTTGAAAGGCTGCAGAGGTAGACTGCGAACTGGTAGAATGAGCCTTGATCCTGTGGGTTAAAGGTTTGCCCTCTGAGCTATAGATAAAGGCTATACAACTGGAAATCCAATTAGATAGTGTCACTTTAGAAACTGGTAAGCCCAATCTAGAGTCAGAAAAGGAAATGAACAATTGATCTGATTTCCTGAAAGCCTTAGTCCGCTGTTGATAAAAACGTAGTTGTCTATGAACATCTAGCTGATGAAAACGGTATTCAGCTGCACTACACTGGTTAGGAAAGAAAACTGGGAGTTCTATTGATTGGTTTAAAGTAGCATTAGAACAAACTTTGGGAACAAACGTGGGATTAGTACGTAATGACACCCTGTCTTTGTGAAAAGTCAAATACTGTGGCTTAATAGACAAGGCCTGTAGCTCCGATACCAGTCTAGCTGATGTGATAGCTACCAAAAACAAGGTCTTCCAAGACAAAAATTTTAGAGAAGATGAGTGGGAAGGTTCAAAGGGTGGACAAGTCAATTTGGACAACACAAATTTTAAATCCCAAGAAGCCACTGGGTTTTGCAGAGGTGGTCTCAATAGAGTGGCCCCTTTCAAAAAGGTCTTGCATAGCTTATGAGACATTAAATGGGTATCTGGAAAACCTAAATGAAAATGAGAAATTGCTGCCAACTGGACTCTAACAGTAGCAACGGCAGATCCTTGTTGAAAAAGCTCAGAAAGAAAATCCAGAATCACAGGGATAGAAGCAGTGTATGGATCTACATTCATTCTCTGTACCCAAATAGCAAATCTTTTCCATTTACTGCCATACAGGCTCCTAGTTGAAGGTTTATGGGAGGACATAAGAATATGTGACACTGAAGATGATACATCATGAAGCCTGACTATGGATGGAATTGGAGCAGCCATGCTGTCAATTTGAGGGTGTGGATTCAGGGGTGTAGCAAACCCGACATGTGAGTCAATAGATCTGGAGCTGGGTCCAGAATCCAAGGATCATCCAAGACGAGAGGCTCGAGGAAAGGGAACCAGACCTGACGAGGTCAGTAAGGAGCAATGAGGATCAACTTACTTCCCAGCCGACTGGCTTTCTGAATCACTTTGGAAATGAGGGATTGGAGGAAAAGCATACAGAAGTCCCATGGGCCAATTGTGAGCCAGAGCGTCTCTGGGAGATTCCCCCAGAGGGGGAATGAGGGAAAAATAGCTGCTGCATTTGGAACTGACTGGGCTGGCAAAAAGGACGCAGCAAGGCTGTCCCCATTTCCAGAAAATCTAATCCACTGTTTCCTGTTTCAGAGATGACTCATGAGGCATTATGATTGCCCGGCTGAGCTTGTCAGCTATCACACTGGTCGTCCCTGGAATATGCATTGCAACCAGAAAGCGCTGGGAAGAATTCGCCCATTCCCAAACTTGCATGGCCTCTCGACAGAGTGGGTAAGATCTGGTACCGCCCTGTTTGTTGATATACCAAACCACCGACATGTTGTCTGATTGTAATGCAATTGACCCTAGAGGAAGAAGGTCTTGAAGTGCTTGCAATGCCAGAAGCACTGCCCTCATCTCCAGAACACGGATATGCAGATGAGCCTGGTGTTCTTGCCATGTGCCTTGGACAGTCCTGCCGAGATAATACCCCCCACACCCGATCTGGGAGGCATCTGTGGTCACAGTGGCAATGGGTTGGGCTGGAACAAAGGGGGCACCCGTGATCAGTTGATTGGGATCTATCCACCAACGAAGGTCCTTCTTGCATGATTCCGTCAGCAGGATAGGATGACTCAGTGGGAGAAATTGGAAGGACCACTAGGAAAACAGAAGCCAATGGAGAATTCTCATGTGCAACCTGGCTAATGGTACCAATAGAATTGTGGAAGCCATAGTCCCGAGGAGCTAAAGAACACACTTTGCTCTGACTTTTTGCAATGGGAGAAAACTTTGAACTTGGGAGATTAAGTTGTGTGCCCTTTCGGTGGGGAGATGAGCTGTCATGTTCACTGTGTATACCTCTGCGCCTATAAAAATCACAGATTGAGAGGGCAATAATACAGATTTTTTTTCCAATTTATGGAGATCCCTAACTGAGCACAAAGTTGAATCATGGCGTCCCTGTTTTGGAGGAGTAGATGCCTGGTGGGGGCGGTCAGGAGCCAATCGTCCAAATATGGAAACACCTGGAATCCCTGATGTCTCAGGTGAGCTGTCACTACTGCCATGCATTTGGTGAACACCCTGGTGGCTGTGGTGAGACCAAAGGACAGAGCGGGAAACTGATAGTGACTGGCTCCCAGCTGGAAGTGTGTATGGCTTCTGGACGCCTTGTCCATTTTTATGTGGTAATAGGCATCCTGAAGATCCAGAGAGCACATCCAAAAGTCTTTTCCTAACAACGGGAGTATAGAATGCAATGCTACCATCCGAAACTTGTCCTTCTTCATTGATTCGTTCAGTCTGCTGAGGTCCAATATTGGCCTCCAATCTCTGGTTCATTTTGGAACTAAAAATAACCTGGAGTAAGTTCTAGATCCTATCTGGTCTGCTGGGTCGGGCTGGATGACTTTTTAAGAACAACTTGTTAATCTCCACAGTTGCCTGATCCCTGTGATTGGGTGGTACATCTGGGATCCTTTTGGGAACAAACGGTGATAGGGAAAAGGTTATGATATAGCCTCTGGTAACAGCTCTTTATACCCACTTTTCTTGGGTGATATTTAGCCAGGCTTTTTGGTACAAAGAAATGCGACCCCAGACTGGCCCCAGAGAAGTGCAGTCGGGCTCCACATCAGGAGCGCTGATAAGGCCGTTCCCGAAAGGAATCACGGCCTTGTTGGTATTGCAGACCGCCCCTGCCTCTAGGGCGACAGCTGCCATTTCTTCCTCCTCTGCCTCTGAAGGAGGATTCACCCTGTGTGTCAGGAAAGACCCTCTGGGACCACATTTTACTGCACCTTTGACCCTTGGGGTATGGTCTGGAAGGGACAGTAAAATGCACTCCCACGGCAGAAAGTGTCTTTCCTTCTTGCTCACACTGAGTGAGTGTATCCTTCACCTTGGAACCAAACAATGAGGACCCATCAAATGGGGTGCTGGTGAAAGTAGATGAACAGTTCCGCAAAATTACATAAGCGCATCCAGATGTGCAGAATTTAAGGTGGAGAACTGAGTAAAAATTTTGTCAGGAACTCCCTCAGTACACAAACCTTGTATGGAATCTCCTAACTCCTTGAGGAGATCCCTCTGCAACCTCGTGAAGTGCGTGAGATAGTTCAACGATCGAAAAGTAAAGGCCGCTGAACTAAAAATACACCTCCCAAATCTATCCATCTGCCGAGACTCCTTGTTAGGTGGATGAACAGATGAAGAGGTCTCCACTAACTTCTTCTTCGTGGCCGCCGCCGCCACCACCATGGCATCTATGGGAACACCCTTGGACAAGAACTCTTTACCAGAAGGGGCAAACAATAAAGTACAGTGTTGTACCTACCATAAATGTAGATGTTCGAGTGCTAATACAGCTGCAGTCATAACAGATGGGTTTTCCTGCTGTCAGGCGGGTCCTCGGTTGGCCGAATTCCAAAGTCTAGGTCTGGCGTTGGATATCGTCGCTTCTTCCCTGACGTCAGTGCGACAGGGTTATAAAAGAACCAGCCGACGCCATACATAAAGGCAATACATAAATGTATGTAATAATGCAATGCAATATAATCAAAAAACAGTAGTTGCAAGCAAATACACCATAAAAGAATACCCCAATCAGGTTGTATGAGTAGGTATTAGCCATTAGGCCTGTCCCAAGAGGGGAAGGAGGGAGGGAAACCTGAACTGCAGCTGTATTAGCACTCGAACATCTACATTTATGGTAGGTACAAAACTGTACTATGTTCATCGTGCATACAGCTGCAGTCATAACAGATGGGTAGAATCCCAAAGCTAAAAAAGGGGGTGGTAGGCACTAGGTGGAACTAGGAGGAGTCAGGATGCCCTGCAAGACTGCAGTGGCAAATCCTGCTCTAGATTTGGAGTATAATGGTAGGTGATAGTGCTTGGAGAAGGTATGTACAGAACTCCAAGTGGCTGCTTCCAAAATATCTTTGGTAGGAACCCCCCTGAGGAAAGCAGCAGAGGTAGCTGTGGCCCTTGTGCTGTGAGATCTGATGCCTGCAGGTACAGTTTTACCATGAAAAGAGTAACAAAAACGTATGCAGTGGGCTATCCATTTTGAAATTGTCTGTTTGGAAATAGGCTTCCCTTGAGCTCCTGTAGCATAGGACACAAAGAGTTGCTCTGATTTTCTGAAAGGCTTTGTTCTGTCCAAATAATAACGCAGCTGTCTGTGAATGTCCAAGGAATGTAGTAGTCTCTCCCCTTTGTTTTGAGGATTAGGGTAAAAGGTAGGTAAGTGGATAGCGTGTTTCAAGGCTACCCTGGATACTACCTTTGGCATAAAGGACAAGTTGGTTCGTAAGGAAACTCTGTCCTGATGGAAAATGATGAAAGGCTGCACAGCCATGAGGGCTTGTAGTTCTGAAACCCTGCGAGCTGAGGTAATAGCCAGAAGGAAGGCTGTTTTCCAGGACAAATATTGCAGTTCTGTTGAAGCAGCTGGCTCAAAAGGAGGCAAGGTTAGTTTTTCTAAAATGAAATTGAGATCCCAGGCAGGTATTGGTTGTTTCCTTGGGGGGGTTTATATTCTTAGCCCCTCTGAGGAACTATCTTAAGAGGGGTTGAGAGAATAAAGGAGGATCAGTGTTGTATTCTGCAGAAATGGCTGAGGCATGGATTTTGATGGAGGAGAATGAAAGTCCACTGCTTGGCATCTCAGCTGGGTACTGTAATATTTGAGGTAAATTCAGTATTCCAGGATTCTGACCCTTTTTCTCATTCCAGGCACAAAACCGTTTCCATTTTGCGGAGTAGGCTTTTCTAGTAGAAGGCCTTCTGGCCTCCAAAATGACATCCTGCACCTCCTTGGAGAGTAGGGTCTGTTGTGAATTTAAGGAATTTTCCATGAGGCTAGATTGAGTGTTTTCAGCGGGACTGTGAAGGGTTTTGAAGTTGTGCTGAGTCAGTAGAAGAGGCATTAGAGGCAGGATCCATGGTGGGGAATGCGTCAGGCTTCTCAGGAGTGGGTACCAGTGTTGTCTTGGCCAGTCTGAAACAATGAGAATCATCTTTGATCTGTCTGCTCTGGTTTTTAATAGAACTTTGGGCAGCAGAGGAAGAGGTGGAAAGGCATAAACTGTCATTGTTGTCCAACTGAAAGAGAATTCGTCTACTTTCCAGGCCTGTGGGTGAAAGGTCCTTGAGCAGAATTTTGTCAACTGGTGATTTCTGTGGGAGGCAAAGAGATCTATGTCTGGCCTTCCCCATGCTTGAATTATCTTTGTAAACACTTGAGGATGCAACTTCCATTCGTGTGGATCTGTCATATTTCTGCTTAGGTTGTCTGCCAGCGTGTTTTCCTTGCCTGGCAGGTACTTTGCTTGAAGTTCGATTTGTAATTCCAGAGCCCTGTTCCAAAGAGACATGGCTAGCCTGCATAGGGGGTATGAATGTGTTCCTCCCTGTTTGTTTATGTACCACATTACTGTGGTGTTGTCTGTCCTTATCAATAGTTGGCCTGGATGCAGTAGGTCTTTGAAAGCTATAATAGCATTTATTACTGCTAGCATTTCCTTTTGATTGATGTGTAGGTGCTTTTCTTTTTGGGACCATTTGCCCTGAATGCACCGATCTGTCATGTGCGTCCCCCAGGCGTAGTCCGAGGCGTCTGTTGTGATGACTTGATTTGCTTGAGGCTTGCAGAATGGGAGACCTGTGTTTCTTTGGCATGCTTGAGCCCACCACAGAAATTCCTTTTGAAGACATGGAATCAGTGGTATTATTGCTTCCAAACTGTGGCTGTGTTGAGACCATAGATTTTTTAGGTACCACTGAAGTTTTCTCATATGCAGCTTTGCACATGGGATTAGTAGGATGCAAGATGCCATGAATCCCAGAGCCTGCAGGATTTTCCTTGCAGTCAGCCTGGTGAAAGTTGCCAGTTTTCTGAAGTATTGAGTTAGTTGCCCTTGTTTCTCTGGCGTGAGGTAGGCCATCTGGGTGTTTGTATCCAAGCTGGCACCCAGGAAAATTATTGTCTGAGAGGGTATTAGCCTTGATTTCTTTTTGTTGACTGTGTATCCCAGAGAATTCAACAACATTATTACAAACGCCAGATGTTTCAGAAGTATGTGCTTGCTGTCCACTTGGATCAGGCAGTCATCCAAATATGGGTATATTTATATCCCTTGAAGTCTGCAGTAGGCAATTACTGATGCCAGGCATTTCGTGAACACTCTGGGTGCAGTAGATAAGCCAAAGGGCAATGCAGAGAATTGATAATGGGTTGAACCTGCAAGAAATCTGAGGTATCTTCTGCAATCTTGTCTGATTGGGACATGCAGGTATGCCTCCTTGAGGTCCAATGTTACCAGCCAAGACTCCTTGCCCAGCATGGGAAGAAGCTGCTGTAATGTGAGCATCTTGAATTTTGGTACAAGTAAAAATGTGTTTAGGATGGATAGGTCCAAAATAGGTCTCCAATCTTTTCCCTTCCTTGGTACTAGGAATAGTCTGGAATAAAAACATTGACCCTGTTCTTGTGCAGGTACCTCTTGAATAGCTTTCATGTCCATGAGATCTGAAATTTGTTTTTGTGCCTCTGCCCTTTGATTGTGTGGCAGGTTTGGCATGCCCCTCATTTTTGGAAGGGTGTGAAAGTGGAATCTGTAGCCTCTGTCTATAATGTCCAGGATCCATTTGTCTTTTGTGACAATGTGCCAATTTTTCAAAAATAATGCCAGTTTTCCGCCTAATGGTGCTGTCATTTGAGCCTTGCTTGGCATGCAAAGGGGAAAGTCATTGGTTCTGATTTCTGAATGGCTGTGAACTATCCTCACCACCTCTTTGTGTAGGTGTTTGCCATTGTCTGCCTCTAAATGATCCTTGAGATTGTCCTCTGCCCCTCGGGTGCCTGTATCTACCTCTTTGGGGTCTGTCTGTGGCTGGAAAGGACCAATTTTTGGAAGGCCAATTTCTACTGAAACGTGGAGGTTGCACCTGTAGGAAATCTTTCACTGTTTGCATTGATTTTGCCTTTTCCTCCATTTTCTTTAATACCTCCTCAGCTTTAACACCAAACAATACATCTTTTTGCAGAGGGGCATCTAGTAATTTAGCTTTGACATGATCTGGTAAGGTTTGCTCTTTGAGCCAGGCATGTCTACGTATGACTGATCCTGTAACAGCAGCTCCACATGAGGCCTCTAAAGCATCAAAACCACATTGCAAGGTATGTTTACCCACTTGTTCTGCACTATGTATCAAATCCTGCAACTCCTTCAAGTCTGGTTGTTCAGGTTGTGACATTTTGCTTCTCAACTGTGATAACAGAAACTGTTGGTACTTTAACATATGGAACTGACAGTTTAATGCTCTCATGGTTAAGGTGGCCGAGGTGTATACCTTTTTCCCCCACCTTTCTAAAGCTCTGGAATCTCTCTCTGAAGGTAATGGATTTTTAGCAGTGGAGGCCTTAATTCCCTTGGGACCCTGTGAAATAGTTTCTGGGTCAGCCGCATGGCTTTTGCATAGGAATTGGTGAGAGTCAGGAACCCGGTAATACCTGTCTGGCTTGACTGGAGCTGGAGGTAAAGAATCTGGGTTAAGGCAGGCCTCCGAATACACATCATCTAGAATGTCTAAGACAGGAGGTATAGCCAGAGGCCTGTGCTGAGGGAGCAAGAGGAAATCCCTAAGCCTTTTCTTGGAGTCTGAGTACTCTTGGCCTTCCCAATGGAAGTGTTCCCTCAAGGTATGTAAGGTTTCCCCAAAAGAATAATCCTCGGGGGGAGACAGAGGGAATGGACTCCTCTGCATCAGAATCTTCAAAAGGGGAGTAAGAATGTTCCTGGTCTTCAGAATGTTCTGAAATAATTGAGGCCTGGTCCGAGGAGGGGGATTCTTCCTCCACTCTGGGCCTTTTGTCCGGGGGGGGGGTTGGGCGGGTTGGTCACCCCTGATAAGAGTAATCAAATCCTCAGCCATTTTGAGCATCTGTTTTTTTAGGCATGGGGCTTTGAGAAGTGCCCTGCGGAGCCTGTCTTTTAGTATGCATGGCTGCTTTAGACTTAGTGAAAGCCTTGATGGAAAAAGAAGAGGAAGGCCTGTAGGCACCTTGAGAGATGGCAGGTTTGTCTAAACTCTAAGTATCACCGCCAAGAGTGGCTTCGGTATCTGTAGTCGGGGTATGGGCCAAAGAGCCTGCGACCTCGAGCACAGAAGACACCAATGAAGTGTCATCGGTAGTCAGGGGCTGCATAGGCGCCTCACTGAGAACCGGACCACCTGTAGTCGGCTTTGGCACGGTGTCGGTAGAAGTCGCGGACCTCGTATGTCGGTCCTTATCTTTGCGTTTTTTAGTCAAAACTGGAGTCGGAGTATCCGACGACATAATGTAATTAAATTTTTTGCCAAAATAGTGTTGGGCGAACTCCGCCCGACGCTTAATAGTGCGCTTGTTGAATGTAGCACAAAAACGACAGGCCGAGACATCGTGGTCTGGGCCTAAGCAAGGTATGCAGAGGGAATGAAAATCCTTATGCGGTATTTGCTTCCCACATGAAATGCAATTAACTTTGTCTGACATCGGTCTGAGGCAAGAAAAGTTTCCCCAACGGGGTACTTAGCTTTCAAGAAGACTTCAGTTGAAAAATATTCGTAATCTCAGGAGCTGGCCGACCGGCACCTGCGAACTGCTTCTGCTTCGGGCACCGCGCAGCAAGAAAGACTGAAGAAAATGGCGTCAGCTGGTTCTTTTATACACCTGTCGCACTGACGTCAGGGAAGAAGCGACGACATCCGACGCCGGACCTAGACTTTGGAATTCGGCCGACCGAGGACCCGCCTGACGGCAGGAAAACCCATCTGTTATGACTGCAGCTGTATGCACGATGAACATCTTATTTGGTCTCCTGGGGACTGGCTCCACGGTGTCAGGAGTATTCCACAACTTTCGACTGACCAGATCCATTAGTTTGTCAAAAGGTGAAGACACCCAAGAGGCAGAAAGTTGAGACCCGAAAGCCTTCAGGTACACAGACTCCCCATCAGAAGGGTTAATAGTTGGCCGGTTGCACCTCTGCCTAAGGATCTCTAAAATGTCTACAAAAGAGACATCATCAGAGGACGACTTGGGGGACCCTTCCGACTCCTCGACATCAGTGTCCAATCTCAAAGACTCATCCTGGGAGTCAATATGTTTCCTCTTACATAACCTCTTCCGGGAGGCTCCTCGGAAGGATATTCCGGGGAAGCCTCGGAAGAGTGGGGGCCACCAGCCGATGGCTCCTGAGGCTGCAGGTCTCTGCGGTCTCCAGAGAGAGTAGGGGCTGAGACTGAAGTGGGTGCTCTCGGGGAAAGAGTGCTGGTGCCAGTGGTAGGTGCTGGAGAATGAGACAGCACGCTCATCATCTCAAACGCTGACCTCTCCGGCTCTGAAGACCTCCTCCGCTCCGAAGAGAAGCGGGTCAGCACCGGAGCCAGAGCTGTTGGCTCCGAGATAGATGCAGGGTCCGAGCTCACCCTGGCTGATGCACCGAGAGGAAGGCTCGGAACCGAAGAAGATCGATTCCAACTCTCCATGTCGGTGCCGACAGGAGATCTTCGGCCCCTGGACACGACGGACGGCACTGAGCGTGTCGGAGCCGAACCCGGCTCCAAGGCAGCAACAAGGTGAGTTAGCATTTCCTCCGTTGGCACCAAGCACTCCGGCTCCGAAAGGCCAGTATGGCTTGGAGGAGGAATAGCAGACAAGGGTAAAGCTAGGTCAAGTGGCACCGGTGCAGACTGGGTCGGAGTCAACAATCATTTTGGCAAGGCAGATGACTTCAGGAGTCTCAGCACTACCCTCTCCACATCTTCTTCTGGAAGATATAGTTGGGGATCTTAACCTGGGGGGGCACTGGAGACTTAATTGTCAATTGTAGGGAGCTTACAGACCGGCTCCGAGTAGCAGAGTCAACTGCTGTATCAATTGTTTCAGAGATCGGTTCCGAAACCCCTATAACCGACTCTGACACCACCATGATGCTTTCCTTCGGCTCCTAAGGCTGAAGAAGTCGAGGAGGCAGATTTGGATTGTCTCGATTGTTTAGGAGGTGGGTCCGAGACACCAGCTGGTGCCGGAGAAGGCCTTTTTAAGGATTTTGATTTCCCAGACTTAGAGGATGCCGAAGAACTGGATAGTGCTTCCTCAAAGCATGGTTTCAATAGACCCTTGAATATGAGTTTGTTCTTCGTCTCCTGTAACACTCCAGGAGAGAAAGCATGGCAGAACAAACACGACTCCTGTAAGTGGATGGCCCCTAGGTAGTAGACATAGCTACTGTGGCCATCCGTTAAAGACATCTTTTGGGAGCATTTCATACACTTTTTGAACCCCGAGGGTTTATGCTCCTCACTTTCCTTCAACATATTACACACACACACACACAGCTCAGAGAGACTGAAAAGAGAAAGAGAGAAAAGGAAAGGAGGACTAGGTCCTCTAACTAAAACGGGCCTAGCCCTAAGAAGGAATTACACAAGGACTAGGTCCTCTAACTTAAACGGGCCTAGCCCGGTGTAGTGAAACTAGGTCTTCTAACTTAAACAGACCAGAAAGGAAAGCCCATGCACACAAGAGAAACTATAAATTACACAATAACTTTCTATTCTTAAGAAAAAACAGGTAATAAACTTGCAATCCTAGTAACTTCACAAGCGGATCCCCGCCAAAAATAATGTCAAAATAGCAGAAACCAACTGCTAACAGAGACCAAAAAAGGTCAGAATAACAACAGACAAGACAACAGGAGCCCCTGCTGACTAAGAACGGAAAACCGCCAAAAACTCTACCTAATAATCACAAAATGCGCAACAGCGCCTAAAACTAACTGGCACACAGGATACCAATAAACAACTAGAAAACTAAACTGCACTCAAAAAAGGCAAGCAAAGCAACTGTCTGATATATTAGCAATACTAAATATACAATAATAAAGCACTGAACATGATGCAAAATGAAGAACTTTGAAAAACTTAGCCAGAGCCAAGAGAAGCACAACCAAACTCGTTGACGCGGCAAATGAGATCTGAGGATTGTACTGGTGCACCATGGGATACTTGCTTAGCCATGAGCCAACCAGAAGTCTTCCAGCTTGTAAATTGGCCGAGTCGGAGCCGAGGATCAGCTCCGAACCCATTTGTAAAAATGAAGGTGAGATTGGACTACCTAACATAAAACTTTTTACACTGCAGAATTATTTTATAAAGTGCAAAAGAAATAATCCCAAAAAAAAGATACGTCTCAGACTTTGGCCATCTACTGGAAGTCACCAATTTACTGACAACCAATCGCTGCCTACAGCAAAAAAAAAAAAAAAAAAAAAAAAAAAAAAAAAAAAAAAAAAGAACAGAATGGCACAGACTATTCCTTTTTTTTAGCTCTGCATTAAAAGCAAAATCCTAGAGTGGAGGAGGAGGCTGAGCATCCTGGGATCATTCACAAATCTCTGAAAGTTAAACTGGAAGGCTGGATGTCCACCATTAGGTAATTCCCAGAGATAAGGCTTTATAATGCTCCCTATGGTGATCATCAAAAAACATAAAACTCAAAAATTAATAGGAATATCCCAAATCTACATTGTAAAACACATTACAATTTAGGCTAAGTACAGTAGGTACATATGGTTCTCCATTTGTAACAGACACCATTAAGATGTACACTTCTTACAGTTTAAACAGAAAAAGCTAAAAAAAAAACTGCACACCACTTTTTCAATATGGTTTTTGATCCGTGTCTGTAAAACATCAAGCATCCTTCTATCAGACAAGCCCATTCATCCCCATACCATCATGGCTACTCCCCAGTGAGGGCAACAGCTGTTGTCTGGGGAAAACCATCATACAGGCACGTTCAAAGGTGGTCTGCGCCCTTGCCAGCACTCTGTCTTATTTGCATAGTCCTAATTCATCCACTGGGCATGGAAAGTACACTTGTGTAAGTAAACTTACCGTAACAGTAGAATCTAGAAATATCACTGCTGCAGTATCCTTAGCTATATGGGTTAAAGCCTGCCAGCTTCTAATGTTTCACGGCACCTTCCATGCGCCCAGTCAGCCTGCTCAATTGGAGGTTACTAAAAAGACAAGTGTGGGTGTGAATCCCTTCAGAGCTTTCATGCCAACAGAGGTAGGGAGGCTGAGCACTATAAGGACAATGTTAGAAACAGCAAAAAACAACTATTCACACCCTGGCATAAACACCACACCAAAAAACAAGGGGGATGGAGGGAAGGAGGGACCAGCTACTGCAACAATGACCATTCAAACATCTATTGTTATGGTAAGTTTATTTACACAACTGTAATACATTCATCATATATATCACTAGTACAGTAGCTTTAGCTATATAGGTAGATTACATTAACTTATTACACCTGGGAAGTGGAAGGGTCTGGGAGACTGGTCCTGATCTAAAAGTGGAGAAGGAATCAAGCTTGTAATGCCTTCTAAACACATACATAGAGAACAAAACTGGTTCTTCTAGAATACTTCTATAATTCAACCCTTTCCAAAAAGCCATAGATAAAAGCCATGGCCCTGGGTTGAGAGGGCCTTGAACAATTATGTTGTGATGAGTACAGCAAAAAGTAACAGGCTGTTTTGACAAAGGTTGCCCTTCTTACGTTTACAAGAAATGAACTGATCTAAAGCTCTGAACATTTTATTTCTTTCAAGATAGTATCCAAGTTGTCTGTGAAAATTTAAGGCATGGAGTATCCTCTCTCTCATTTTAGGTTCAGGAAAGAAAATGGAGAGGTGGAAAGTTTGGCTTGAAGTAACCTCAGATACAACTTTAGGTATAAAAGGATTAGTTCTCAAACACTCACTCTGCGGAAAAAGAAACAGTTGATTCAGCACAAGAGCTTGCAATCCCAATTTCCTTCTTGTGGTTGTTAGAGCGAACAGGAAAACAGTTTTCCATGTTAAGGACCTCAAGTCAGCCAAATTAGCTGGTTCATATGGAGTGTATGTTAGCTTCTCAAACACAAACTTAAGATCTCAGGGAGGAACCACCGTTTTTCTTGGATGCCTCTTATACAAAATCCCTTTCAAAAACATTATGACATGAGAATGCATTGAAAGAGAACCATCCACAAGCAGACATGCTGAAATGACAATAAATGAACCTTGATGGGATGGAGGAGTAAGAAAAGCCAAAGGATAGTAACTCACAAAAATATTATAAAACTATAGAACAACTATCACTGAATGAGTGCTGGTTATGCTGTTGGCACCAACTAGATTACCTTTACCATTTGCTAATAGATGATCTTCTAGAAGCAGGCTTTCTTGCCTCCGTTAGTACCGGATACGTGTCCTCATTAAAAACAGCTGCATAAAGGGAATTAAGACTGTATCATACATACAGTCAGTTGAGGTTGATGTTGACAGGGGTAGGCATGTACCAAACACCACTGATCTTGTGGGAGTAGATTCATTCTGTGAGGAAACTTGGGGTAATTGTCCCTGGCCATTTCCAAAATAAGGGAGAACCACTGTAGCCTTCCCCAGAAGGGAGTTGCCACAATGATCTTGGGGTATTCTTTCTGAATCTTCAGAAGTACCCTGGACATCAGTGGAAAGTGTGGAAAAGCATACAGGAACATTCTTGTCCAAGGAATGAAAAAAATCAACCATCTTACAGGCCTTCTTGCATGAAGTCCTGGAATAGAATCTTGCCAACGAATTGTTCAGAGAGGAGGCAAACAGATCTACCTGAGGAACCTCAACATATGGATCAAATCTTTGAAGACCCCTTGATCTAGTTTCCATTCTTGGGAATCTGCCCTTGTCCTGCTCAACTTGTCTGCCACAAAATTTTGCTCTGATAAAATGTAGGATGGATGCCTGTTGAATGAGAGTGTGATGTGAAGCTATATACCAAACTACACAACTAGTCAGCAAAGGGGGGTACAACTTGGTTCCCCCTAGCTTGCTGATCAACCACATGAGAAGTCCAGGGGACCAAAGATGATTCAGTGTGTTGAGTGCCTTGATCAGGGAAAGCATTTCTTTTATATTTACGTGCCTGCATCTGTCCTTCATGTCCCACACACCTTGTACTTTTATCCATTCTGAAAGTGCTCCCCAAGCAAAGTCCGAGGTGTCTGTGATACGTTTTGGAGCAGGGAGGGAGGAAGGAGACCTGGGTTTAGGGAAACTTCCTGTCTCCACCAAGTGTTTTTCTCTTCTGACAAACCCTATCACTGGGATTTGAAAAGAGAAAGAATATTGGTGCTCAGAGAACAGAGACTTCAAATATCACTTTAGCTTTCTCACAGAGTCTTGCCAAAGGTATTCATGAGAATCGCAGATGCTGTGAGACCAAAAATTCTGAGGTATTCCATCACAGTGATCTTATCCTGAGTGGAAAACTTTAGAAATAGATCTATTTTTTTTCCTTGTGGAGGAAAGCTCTTTGAATTGAGGTGTCTAGCCAACACCCTAAGAACAGAAGTCTGTGTGAAAGAGTCAAAAAAGACTTCTGAACCTTTTCTTGGAATCCCAGATTTATCAACAAGTGAGAGATTCCCGACATATTGAAAAACATGCTGCAAAGATAAGCAAGTTATCTAAACATGGAAATGTGGATACCCTGTAGCCTGCAATCAGCTATTACTGGAGCTAGACACTTTGTGAGCACACATTATATGCACTGGATAGTCCAAACGGTAAGACTGAGAACAGATAATATAATCCAGACACACAAAGCCTTAAGAAACGCCTGAAGTCTGGATGAATAGGAATGTGATAAGCATCTGTTAAATGAAGAGTTACCTGGAAACCTAAATGAGGAAGAAGAGGTTAACAGGTTGTGAAGCGACAACATTTTGAACTTTAGCACTATCACAAAGAAGTTTAGGAAATAAAGCTCCGGAGCTACTCTCCAACCATCATCTTTTTGGGGTATAAAAACATCCTAGAATAAAAACCTTTCCCAACTTGAGAAGAAGGAAATGGATCTCTCTCTCAACGAGATAGCCTCTGCTGAAGAACAGTATGGATTGAGGCATCGATTCTGGTGACTGAAGAATTATCAGTCAGCTTCAAGGAGTACTCTGGTGGTTGAGGAATTATCCTCTGGAAAGGAGGGATTTCTTCCCACTGTCATCTGTAACCTTGATGAATGATCTTCAGAACCAATTTATCTGAAACTACCTGTGGCCTGAAGACAAAAGTGGAGATTCAGACTTTCTGAAAGGGAAAAGGGACTGCGAGGGTGGGAGGAACAAAGTCCCTTAAGTAGTTATTCTGACTTGTTGGACTGTCAGTTGTTTTGGGAGTTCCTGTATTCTTTTTAGAACTCCTGTGCCATTTCTTCTTAATTGTCTGTTTACCCGCATTTTGGTGAAACTGTTTTATTTTGGGGTTTTTTTGCCAAAATTGGTTGAAGGGTTGGAGAATCGCTTAAAAATATGCAGCACATGAACCAAAAGCTACATAAAAGGCGAATTTGAAATCTCATTTTTCACATCTAGGAGGTTCTGAGAATGCAGCTAGGCAAACTTACTCAAAACATACCCATGAGCACCTGGTATCAGTTGAGTCAAACACACTAAACAAGGAGTTGTGACCTGTGATATGGAAGAAACTAAAAAAAACTATCTTTCGGCTTTTCCCGATTAGGGGTCGCCACAGCGGAACTCTGGTCCGCTAATGATTGGCAGTAGATTTTTACGTGCTGGCCTGCCGGGCCTAACGCACAACCTTCAACGACACAGAAGACGCTCTAACTGAGAATCGAACGTGCAACGTCTAACTGTGAGGCGACAACGCTACTGCAGCACCACCACCGCAGTTTGTGATATGGAAGAAACTAAATTATTTAAATCAGATTTTTCCTTAAGAAAGAAACTGCAGATAACACGTTCTTCTTACTTTCACAATCTATCAGATTAAACTTTAACAAATGAGCCTGACAATTCAAAATTCTGAAAATAACAAGTTGCAGAACCACACACTTTTTTCCCATACTTAGCAATAATCTTCTTACCTTTGTCAGGATTGGAATTAACCAAATGTTTTGCAGAAGTAGAATTAACTAAAGCTATAGCTGGTGGGTCAGGTTTACAATGAATGTAAAAAAACTGAGGAACTTTATACAGCTCATAGTATTTCCTGAGGAACTGAGAAACCTTAGTGTTCTCTCACTGAAAAAATGGCACGTTCTAGAAGTAGTCTCAGACAAAGATAAATGCCCACAGGGGGCATCAGAAACTAAGCTCTCTTCTATGACTGAATCAGAAAACTGAGGAGAAAATCCTGCAGCTGTCCCTTCATCTTCCTATCTACATTATAAATCTTGAATATCTTCAGGAAAAGAAGTGTCTTTCTTTTACCAGAAACCACCTTAAAATGTGGATCAATAAGTTGCTTTAAATCCTGAGCCAAACCTAGTAAACTACTCCTGTCTAAGAAAGTTTGAGGGGGAGTAGATACGTTTAGTTTTTTGTTTCATTTGACAACACAAATTGGGGCCAACAGTGTTATTAATGGTAAAAGCAGCTTTCCCAGGGATGTGCACAGCATTCTAACCAAGCAAGGAAGTATTCTCCGTTTCCTCTCCTAACACCAATAAAAGTGGCTTTCTACTGCCCACCATGGGGACCCCAACAGCCACAGAGATGTGGCTAACCCCCAAGTCCATAGTGGCTGCAGATGCTACAGCAGATGGATCCAGGGTAAATGATGAGTGATATGAGGAACAAGCCATGACCACAGCAGATTCACCCACCTATAGTAGAGGCAAAACTACTAGCCTGCTGTGGTGGCAAAGGCTGTTTGCTTATTTTTTTTTTCTTGTAGCTGGAAGAAGGACCAACCATGGAACCAGCAGTATGTTAATGGTCAAGGCAAAAATGGCAAGCAGCAAAAGCCAGTAAAATATAGTCTTTAAAGGTTACTTTTTCACACAAAAACATAATAAAAAACACTTTACAACACTGTAAGACCCAAAAAGTTGAAGAAACACTTTCTCTTCAGAAAAAAATGCTTTTCGATTACTTTAAACAACTTTTAAAGTGAAAGTAAAAGTGAGCTCCTGTTTAAAAAAAAAAAAAAAAAGAAAGAAAAGAAAAAAAAAGTTATGTTCTTACCATAATATTCCATCTGTGTTGTCAATTTTCATTCTTCTTCAATGTATGGGGTTGGATCAGATACTCTGATTTGACATGGCCGTTACTCTAACTCATGGAGATGATCAAACTTGCGAGCTCCTTTCCTACCCATAATGCACCAAGCCTAACTCCCCTCAGATCTTGTATACAGCTTGGGAGAGAGAGAGATAGATAAAAGACCATAAAATAATTCCCATAAAAAGAAGGTATGTACTCACCATAACATTCCATCTGAGTAGTTGTACTTCATTTATCTTCAGCCTGTGGGTCTATGAATCTGAGACGGCCACATCACTATCATCTGATCCAAGCTCTAAGCTCCTCCTCTTACCCATAATGTCCCGTCTCCTTCCTTCCCTCAGATCGAGTTTGCTGCTCAATGAAACACGAGCCCGACCCAATCAGACCTTAACCACTAACAGCTCCCCAATATCCCTAAGCCAAGCATAACAAGGAGAGTTACTATAGTATTCACCTCCTATACACAAAGTTAGGACAATAGTGACAAAGTCATGAGGAAGGAGGGGGATGGTTGAAGACAAATGAAGTACAACTACTCAGATGGAACGTTACAGTGAGTACATAACTTCTTTATCTGAAGTAGTTGACTTCATTTGGTCATCAACCTGTGAGACAGAGTCCCCAGCTACTAACACATGGGTGGCCCTCATGGAAAGATATTCCAGAGCAATGCGGAGCCAAAAGATGCCCTACTCCTGGATACAATGTCTAATTTGTAATGTGAGATGAAGGTATGAGATGAGGACCAAGTAGCTGCAGAAATAAATATCATACAGAGACACCCTGGACCAAAAGACCGCTGAAGTGACCACAGACGTGGTGGAATGTGCTTTTACCTGACCTGGAGGGGAAATGCCTATGTCAGAATATGATTGAATGTTACATTGGAAAATCTAATGAGCAATGGTCACTTTAGAAATTGGCTTGCCTAAGAATGACTTTGAATAAGAGACAAACTGTTCAGATTTGCGAAAAGATTTTGTAAAAAAAAATCTCAGTTGCCTATGTACATCCAACAAATGTAGTTTATATTCACCCCTGTTTTGGAAATTAGGAAAGAAAACAGGAAGATTGATAGTTTGGCTGATACTGGTTTCTGAAGCCACTTTGGGAAGAAAGGACAGATTATTACGCAGGGAAACCTTGTCCTTATCGAAAACCACGTAAGGAACTTTGCTGAACAATGCTTGAAGTTCTGACACCCTCCTAGCAGAAGTGATAGCAACCAAAAGGGCAGTCATCCGACATAGATATTGCAGGTCTATTAAAGCTGTGGGCTCAAAGGGAGGGAAGACTAGAGCCTGAAGAACAAACGTGAAGTCCCATGGAGGTGTAGGATCTTTCACCAGGGGTCTTAAAAAAAGGAAGGTCTTGCAAAGTCTAGAAGAGGCTAGGGAAACCATGTTTCCCCCCACACAGAATTTAAAGATGGCAGCCAATTGGACTTTAACAGTAGAAGAGCTAGCACCTTGATGAAAGATACCCACCAAAAATTCTAAAACTGTTGGGACAGGAGCTGTAAAGGGGTCCAAGTCCTGTTGAGAGGTCCATATGGAGAACCGTTTCCACTTGCTGCAATATGTTTTCCTGGTGGAAGATTTGTGAGCTGCCACCAAAATGGTTTTAACTGGTGAGGATAAACCAGGAGTACTAATCATTAATGGAATTGGAGCAGCCAAGCGGTGAGCTTCAGACTGTCCAGGTCTGTATGAGGAATCCCCGAGGGATGAGAAATGAGATCCGGATCCAAGATCCATGGTGGAACTACCAGATGAGACCAAAGGAAGGGGAACCAGACTTGGCGAGGTCAGAATGGGGCAATGAGGATCACTGTGCTCCCCAGCCTGTGAGCTTTCTGAAGAAACTTCGGAATGAGAGGTAATGGGGGGTAGGCATAGAAAAGACCGGGAGGCCAAGCATGAATCACTGCATCCCTGGGGGCTTCCCTCTGAGGGGGGTTCAGAGCGAAGAACTCGCTGCACTTCATGTTGGAAGGAGATGCGAAGAGATTGCAGCAAGGCTGACCCCACTTGAGGAAGATCTGTTCTGATACTGAAGGATACAGAGACCACTCGTAAGGCATCAGAATAGTCCTGCTAAGTCTGTCTGCTAGGATGTTGGACCGTCCCGGGATGTGCATTGCCACCAGAAAACGGCCAGTGGAAATTGTCCATTCCCACACTCTCATGGCTTCACGACAAAGGGGGTAAGACCTGGTTCCACCTTGTTTGTTGATAAACCAGACTACTGACATGTTGTCTGACTGGATCGCAGTAGTCCCTAGAGGAAGATGGGCATGAAGGGTCTGCAACGATAAAAGAACCTCCCTCATCTCCAGGACGTGGATATGCAAATTGGTCTCAGAAGAGAACCACGTGCCTTGGACTGACCTTTCCGAGCAATGCCCCCCCCCCCAAGCTGGGAGGCATCCGTGGTCACTGTGGTTTTGGGAAAGGATGGAAGGAAGGGACACCCCCTGACAAGGACCGGGGAGAGAGTCCACCAGTGAAGAGGGTCTCTGCAAGCCCGGGATATACGAACTGGATGGGACAATGGTAGGTCTAGTAGAGACCATTGAACTGCTAGCATCCACTGGAGAACTTGCATATGAAGTTGTGCAAAGGGTAGAAGATTGATTGTGGCTGCCACAGAACCCACAGCCCACAGAATTGTCTCTGCTGAGGGAAGACGAGCCTGAAGAATGCAAGAAACATGAAGTCTTAGAGGTAAACCTTCATTTGGATGGTGTCCAACTGAGATCCAATAAAGCCTGGAATCTGGACTGGAGTCGGGGACGATTTGCTGAGGTTGATAGTAATGCCCAGACTGTTCGCTGATGCAAGGAAATAGTCCCTGGCTCAGAAAAGCAGACACTTGATGGGGGGAGCAAGGAGCCAATCATCCAGGTAAGGAAAGACCTGAATTCCATGAAGCCTCAGGTGAGCCGCTATGACCGCCATCACTTTTTTGAACACCCTGGGGGCTGTGGAGAGACCAAAGGGGAGGGCCCTGAACTGATGGTGATTGGCCCTCAGCCGGAAGTGGAGAAACCTGTGAGAGCAAGCGCCTAATCATCTTGATATGACAGTAAGCATCCTGGAGGTTGATCAAGCACATCTAATCCTTTGCCTGCAGGTACGGCAGGATGGACTGAAGAGTGACCATCCAGAATTTCTTCTTGGCTACTGACAGGTTCAAGGTGGAAAGATCCAGAACGGTCTTGGGACCCCGTTTTCGCTGGCATGAAAAATCTGGAATAAATGTCCAATCTGGATTGGTATGGGGAGGGGACAGGTTGGATGACTCGCTTTCTTAAAAGCTTGTCTACTTCTAGTGCTACTACCTCCCTTTGTACGGGTGGAATGTCTGGGAGATGTTTTGGTGGGAGAGGGGGAGCTACAAATGGGATGGAATAACCTCTGGATATGATTTGCAACACCCAACAGTCCGTTGTTACAGACTCCCACTCTATTGGGTGTAGCGAAAGAAGAGCCCAAACTGCTTCCAGAGACGAGCAGTCGGGCAGCCCCTCAGGGCTGCTGCGCGGGCCTGTCCGAGAAAGGTTCTCGAGACCCAAAATTTCTTGGACCCCCTCTTCCTCTGGGCCGGTGTCTATCATAACCCCCTCTGCCTCTGGGGGAAGAGGAGTCCTGAGTGTCCCGGGAGAACTGAGATTTCGGGAATCACATCTTCTTTGTCCCTCACTGATTCCTAGAGAAGGATCTTTGAGGAGCGGAGAAGCGGATCCCAGTGGTAGACAGTGTCTTCCCAACCTTCTCACTCTGGACTAGGGTCTCACACACAGACTTTCCAAACAGGGAAGAACCATCATAGGGGGCATTTACAAGCGACACCCTGAAGGGTTCCGAGAATTGACAAAGCCAGAGCCAGGCATGGGGCCTCATGGCAACACCGGAACCGGCCACCCTGGCGGCTCCTTCCACAGCATGGGAAAGGAGGTGCATGGACGTGTTCGGTGTGGAGAATGTCTTCTTACCCTCTGGCAGCATGGACTCCGGGGGTGACTCAGCGATTTCCTTAACTAGGTCACGCTGTAGTCGGATGACATGCGCCATATAATTCAGCTCCCTTACAGTAAAGGCTGCTGAAGCATACACCAGCTTCCCCAAACACTCAATAGTCCTCGACTCGCAATCAGGAGGATGGACCGTAGAGGTCTCCTGAGCGAGCTCTTTCTTGGTGGTGGTTGCCACCACCATAGCGTCTACTGGAGACCCCTTACTCCAGCTAGTCCTGTCAGGTGAGGGACTAAGTACCTTGTTTGGATGCTTGGGAACAGGCTTCACGGTGTCTGGTTCCTTCCATGCCCAAGATGTTATAAGGTCCGCAAGCGGGTCCTTGGGAAGGGACACCCAGGAGATAGATGGGCCTGTGCCGAATGCCTCTAGGAACACTGACTCATCCGGAGTTGGTTTTTGGGTAGACCACCACCCCTTTGACGAAGGAGTTCAATGATGTCTCCAAAGGAGACATCCTTGGGAGGGTGACGTGGGGGAACCTTCCCCTTCCTCCAAGTCAGTGTCATCTGTGAGGGACTTTGGGGAGGAGTCCAGGTGCCTCCTTTTGCACGTCCGTTTGTGAGGAGTCTCCTCAGTGGGACTCTCTGGGGAGGATTCGCAAACTTCTTGTTGCTCTCGAGTGAGAGCTCCATGAGGCAAAGCGAGCACAGGCTGTCCCTGAGAGAACAGGAAAGTTGGGGCCGTAATCAGGGCGGAGTCCGAGGACAAGATGATCAGGGGTCTCAACCCACTCGAGAGAACCCTCTCCACCATGTCAAATGCCAAAAAGGAGCGTATTTCCTGAGAAACAAGCAAAGAAGCTGCCCCTTCTGGATTCGACGGGGGAGTCAGAGCTGAGACTTCAGGAGCTGAGATACCGAGGAGGGGGGCGAATGCTCTCCAGTAAACTTGGAACCAACAGTACTCCCTCGGATCCAACGCCAAGGCTATGGCTCCAAGAGCTCGGATCCGAAAAGGTCAGATTGAACACTCTCAAGGTAATGGCAGACATCGAGGTAAGAGGTACCGTCAGCGCCGACTCCCTGACCTGGAGAGTCCTCAGATTCAAAGACTCCAAACAGACGGTCGGATCAGAGAAGTTATAGGGGTGAAGAAAGGCTGCGCGCTCCCTGCTCTGGAGGGAGAGGGGGTTGGCAAGACTCCCATCTGGATCTGGGTGCGGATGAACTTACGCATTGTCCTATCCATCTCTGTGTCGCCATGGCTAAGGGTGGATCGGGAGGAGGAAACCACAGACACTGGCAGGAAGTGCCAATGAGGGGAAGCTCTAGAAGGTGGGCTATTTACCTCTGGCTCAGGGGAGAACATGGGTAATCGGAGCCGGGGAGTACCATGCCTAGGAGGGGTCTTTGACTTTGCAGGAGGCCCCTCTAGAGTCGAACAGTCCGGAGACCGTTTCTTAGTCTCATCCTTTCTATGCTTGTCTCCTTCCCCAGACCTCATGGTGGGAGTTTTGAGTCCTTGAGGCCCGGGAAGGAAAAGAAGTAGAAGCAGCAGTAGAAGAGGTGGCCGAAGCTGTGGTTATGGGGATAGCAGTCCCCGATGAGAGAAGCAAACCCTTCCTTAAGGGCCCATGGGTTGAAGCTCACACCAATAGGACAGGAGGTAAGCAAATGGGCCGTGCCCAAACACAGTACACACAGAGTGTGGCCATCGGCTGGGGAGAGGATATGGCCACACTCTGTGCACTTCCTAAATACTGCCTTGGGGGTCTCAGCCATATTAGGAAATGAATGAGCACCCACAGGCACTCACACACACACACTCACAGAAAAGAGAGAGCAGAAAAGGCCAAGGGGAAAAACTACAAATACTTTTTTTTTTTTTTTGCAAACAACCAATGGACCACGCAGGTAGGGGAGGTTGTAAAGAGAAGATAAAAAAAAAAAAAGAACTGTCAAAAGGAGCACTGATGAAAGAAGACTTAAAGGGCTCCACAAAGTCGCACATATGCATGTAAACATGTCTCCTAATGGAAACATCTGACCCTGCCACCCGTGATGCACCTTCTGCAGAGTGCGAGATTAGCCTCATGGCTGAATTTGCAATAGACTGAAGGGTAGCCAACTGTGAGGCCACAGAAGTTTGAACCTCTGCAGTAGTGGTCCCTGAAAGGGAGTTTGAAAGTTCCTTAATTAGGTCCCTTTACAACCTTGTGAAATGTGGCAAACAGTTCAGCAACTGGATAGCAAAAGTTGTTTTAGCATACATTCGCTTCTCAAATCTGTCCAGAGCCCTAGACTCTCTGTTAGAGGAGTGGACAGTGGAAACCTGTTCTGTGAGTTCCTTCTTTGTAGATGTCACCAAGACCATGGCATCAACTGGCACTCCCTTACTATAATGCTCTCTCCCTATGGTGGAGACAGAATCCTGCCTGTCTCTAGGGGCAATCATATCACGTTCCTTCCATGCCTGCCTAGAAATCAAATCGATGAGTTCATCAGTGGGCAGAGTGATCCAGGAGGTAGAAAGGCTAGTCCTGAAAGAAATACAGACTCTTCAGGAGATGGGTTTTGGACAGACCAATCATTCTTCTGTTTTAAGATTTCAAGGAATTCTCCAAAAGAGACGTCTTGGATGGTAATTGGGGAGACCCCTCTCCTTCATCAAAGTGAGAATCCTCGGTGAGAGACTGCTGGAGGAGTCCCAAGTGCCTCCTCTTGCATGTCCTAGGGACTTCTTTGGTGGGATGATGCAGAGAAGTACGGAAAGAGATAACACCTGGCTGCGTGGTCTGGAAGCTCTGGGCTGGCTGTCCCAGTGGCATAGAATGTTAAGAATCATGGTGCAAATACAGCTGAGATTTTGAAGGTGGATCCCAGGGGGAAGAACCCAGCTGATCTGTTAAAAGCAAAGACCCTCTTCACAACCTCGAAAGCTAACCGCTCTGTAGAGAAGGAAGCCAACAGAGCTGAGAAAATGAGATTCAGGCCCACCAAGCTCCCTGCACTCAGAGAGCTGTCTGCCCAAAGTAGAAGCCAGAGCAGAGCTGTCCAATGCCAAACCTCCAAGAGGGACAGATGGTTCCAAAAACCTCACAGTCAACCAGCATGCTCAAAGTAAAGTACAGTTGTGTACACTTAGCATAAATGTAGATATTCGAGTGTATTCACTGTTACAGTCATCACCTGTGGGTTATCCCTGCTGCGGTAGACCTCGACCGGCCCGAATACCAGAGTCAATGTTTTCCTGCATCAGCTGCTATTGCTTGTAGACAGACGTCAGGTAGTCAGTGCTATAAAGCAAGGCAGCTGATGCCATTACATCAATTTTTCTTGCCCTAACCAGTCAGAAGGCCAAAGAAATATGGAAAAGTGGTCCTGGTGGTTAAAAAACACCCTAAGAAGCTTATGTCTCCCTAAGGAAAGAGGAAATAAGGGAGAAGGAGGGAGGGAAATCAGGAGTGCAACAGTGAATACAGTCAAACATCTACATTTATGTTATGTGTACACAACCATACTATGTTCTTCATGTTTCACTGTTGCAGTCATCACTTGTGGGAGGACACCCAAAGCTAAGGAGAGGGGTGTAATGATTAGAGACCTAGGCATGGGTAAGCAAGCCCTGCAGAACTGAAGAGGTAAATCCTGCCCTAGCCTCAGAGAAAAGAGGAAGGTGGCAATGCTTTGTAAAGGTATGGACAGAGGTCCAGGTGGCAGCTTCCAGGATGTCCCTGGTGGGAACTCCTCTGAGGAATGCTGTGGAAGTGGAGGCTGCCCTAGTGGAATGGATACAAACAGACTTAGGGGTGGTTTCCCATGTAATCAGTAGCAGAAATGGATACAGTGTGATATCCATTTGGAAATAGGTTGCTTGGAAATGGGCTTCCCCTCTGCACCTGGGGCAAAAGTTGACAAGAAGTTGGTCCATTTCCCTGAAGGCAAAACTAAACTAGTAAACAAGTCGGGCAGCAGCAAAACCAATGCAGACCAGTAAAAGCCACAAAGATTCATTAAATCTTTTTGGCTTTTACTGGTCTGCATTGGTTTTGCTGCTACCCGACTTGTTTACATTTTCCTGAAGGGTTTAGTATGGTCCAAGTAGTATCTGAGCTGTCTGTGAACATCTAGTGAGTGCAGAATTCTTTCCCCCGTTGTTTTGCGGGTTAGGGAAGAAGGTGGGCAGATGAATGGCCTGGTTGAGAGTCACATTAGATACCACCTTGAGCATAAAGGAGGGGTTTGTCCTAAGGGAGACCCTGTCTGCATGGAAAATGATAAAGGGCTCAATGGCCATCAGTGTCTGAAGTTCTGAAACCTTTCTGGCTGAGGTGATAATAAGAAAGCAGTCTTATAGGAGAGGTACCTCAGTTCTGCTGAAGCAGCAGGTTTGAAGGGTGGTAAGGTTAGTTTTTTTTGTTTTTCCAAAACATAATTCAGGTCTCAGGCTTGTGTGTGTGGCCTTCTGGGAGATCTGATATTAGAAGCCCCTCTGAGGAATTGTTTAATCAAGGAATGTGAGAAAGTACAGTTGTGTACACTTACCATAAATGTAGATGTTCGAGTGTATTCACTGTCGCAGTCATTACATTTGGGTAATCTGCTGGCAGGTTGCCCTCAGTCGGCCTGAATAACAAAGTCTTGTGCCCTGCGTCAGTTGTTGTCTCCTCTTCCATGAAGTCAGGTAGTCAGGGGTATAAAACATGCAGCCAACGCCATTTTAATCGGTTTTTCTTTCCCCAGATGTCAGGTGCCCCCCCCCCCCCCCAAATGGGGAGCAAAAATCTATATATAAATAAGTATAAATATATAAATGCACTTTAGAACACATAAAATTTACCTTCAACTAAAAGCAAATACACCACAAAGGCTTTTGAGCATAGTGAAGGAAAGAAAATGTATACAAAGGGGGCTGGCGGGTGGGTAACCCGGACTGCAACAGTGAATACACTCAAACATCTACATTTATGGTAAGTGTACAAAACTGTACTATGTTCTTCGTGTTTCACTGTTGCAGTCATTACATTTGGGTAGAATCCCAAAGCTATGGATGGGAGGATGGAACTAAACAGCATTAGGAGCAGCTATAAGGCCCTGCAGGACTGCAGTGGCAAAGCCTGCCCTGGATTTAGAAAACAGAGGTAAATGGTAATGCTTTATGAACGTATGAACTGAGCTCCAGGTAGCAGCTTCCAGAATGTCTCTGGTAGGGACCCCTCTGAGAAAAGCTGCTGAAGTAGAGGCAGCCCTGGTGGAATGGGATCTGATCCCCTTGGGCACAGGTTTACCATGGTGCAAGCAGCAGAAACGAATGCAATGGCTTATCCATTTAGAAATAGTCTGCTTTGATATAGCCTTCCCCTCTGATCCTGCAGCAAATGCCACCAGTAGTTGCTCAGACTTTCTTAGAGATTTTGTCCTGTTTAAGTAGAATCTTAGTTGTGTACATCCAATGAATGCAGAATCCGCTCCCCCTTGTTCTGCGGATTTGGGAAAAAAGTTGGCAGGTGAATGGTCTGGTTAAGAGCCACACTGGATACCACCTTAGGCATAAAAGAAGGATTGGTCCTGAGGGCCACCCTGTCCGGGTAAAATATAATGAAAGACTCCACTGCCATGAGAGCTTGTAGTTCTAAAACCCTTCTAGCTGAAGTGACTGCCAAAAGAAAGGCCGTCTTACAAGAAAGAAATGTTATATCCGCAGTAGCTACTGGTTCAAAAGGAGGTAGGGAGAGTTTTTCCAGCACAAAACTGAGGTCCCATGCAGGAGTTGGCGCTCTCCTGGGAGGCCTTAAATTTTTGGCCCCTCTGAGGTACTGTTTTAGCAGGGGATGAGAAAAGAGAGGAGGCTCTGTTGTAATGAGCCGAGATGGCAGAGGCATGGATTTTTATTGAAGAAAAAGATAGGCCCGTGTGAAGCATCTCAATTAAGTACTGCAAAATCTGAGGAATATTGGGCTTTGCTGTGTCTATTCCTTGTGCTTGGTTCCAAGCACAGAATCTCTTCCATTTATCAGCATACGATTTTCTAGAACTAGGCCTTCTGGCCTCCAAAATGACATCCATCAAAGGTTTACTGAGAGATGTGAGTGGTGAAATTAGTTGATTAGCCATGCTGCAAGATTCAGAGTTTGGAGATAAGTGTGCAGAATTTGATAGTTCTGCTGAGACAATAGGTGAGGTGTTTGAGGCAAGTAGCATGGAGGAAGGTGTGACATAATCCTTAGAAGCGGGTACCAGTGTTGGCGAGGCCAGTCCGAAGCAATTAGAATCATTTTTGTTTTTTCCTGTCTGACTTTTAGTAAGACCTTGGAGAGTAGAGGCAGAGGGGGAAAGGCATAGACTGATAGTTTTTTTCCAGCTGAAGGATAGAGCATCCACTTTTCATGCTTTTTTGTGATGAGTTCTTGTGCAGAATTTGTCCAACTGATAGTATTTTGTTATCCTGGCAGGAATTGAGCTTGAAGATGTATTTGGTAAGTCAAGGCTGTGTTCCACAAGGCCATGGCTAGTCTGCAAAGGGGGTAGGAGTGGGTACCCCCCTTCTTGTTTATGTACCACATAACTGTGGTGTTGTCTATCTTTATCAGTAGTTGTCCTGGATTAAGAAAGTCCTTGAAGGCTGTCAGAGCATTCTGAACAGCTAGTATTTCTTTCTGGTTGATATGAAGATGCATTTGGTTTGGGCTCCATTTGCCCTGAATGCATCTCCCTGCCAGATGGGCCCCCCAAGCATAGTCTGATGAGTCTGTAGTTAGGGTTTGGTCGGCAGGGGGTAGAATGACAGCCCCTTGTTTTGGTCACATGCCTCTGCCCACCAAAGAAACTCCTGTTGCAGGTAGGGAATGAGAGGAATCATTGTTTCCAGACTGTGACAATGTTGACTCCCATAAGCTTTTTAGATACCATTGAAGTTTCCTCATATGCAGTCTCGCATATGTAATTAGTAGAATGCAGGATGCCATGAACCCCAAAGCCTGCAGAATATGCAAATAGCTGGGTTTTTGTTGTCAACTGAATTTGTCTGGTGTGAGGTAAGCCATCTGGGCGGTTGTATTCAAGCTTGCACCCAGGAATGTAATTATTTGAGAGGGTACCAGTTGTGATTTCTTTTCATTTATGGTGTACCCTAGGCATGCTAGAAGTCTTTTTACAAACGTCAGATGTTGAAGAAGAGTGTCCTTGTCCTCTGCCTGAATGAGACAATCGTCCAGATAATGATAAATTTGAATGTTTCTTTGTCTGCAAAATGCAATTACTGATGCCAGGTACTTTGTAAAGACCCTTGGTGCAGTAGATATGCAAAGGGCAGTGCAGAGAATTGGTAATGCAAAAAGCCTGCTTTGAAGTGGAGGTATCTTCTGCAAGATTCCCTTACTGGGATATGCAGGTATGCTTCTTTTAAGTCTAGAGTTACCAACCAGGCATTCTTGCCTAGCATAGGCAGTAGCTGTTGTAAAGTCAGCATTTTGAATTTTGGAATGGCCAGCAACATACTTAGAATTGATAAGTCCAGAAATGGACGCCATGATTTGTCTTTTCTGGGTACCAGGAAAAGTCTTGAATAAAATCCTTGTCCTTTTTCCTTTTCTGGCACTGGTTGAATAGCCCCCATATCCATGAGGGACATGACTTGTTTCTGGGCCTCTGCCCACTGGTTTGGTGGCAGATCTGGCCATCCGTTTGGAATTGGCAATGTGTGGACATGAAATCTGTACCCCTAGGATACTATGTTTAATACCCACTTGTCCTGGGTAATTAAATGCCAATCTTGAGCATGAAGTGCTAGTTTTACCCCCAAGGGGGCTGCCAAAAGATAAGTGCTTGAAGATGGCAGAGGAAAGTCATTGAGACTGTTTACTGTAGGGTTGTGCTTTGTTACCTCCTGATTTGGAGGTGGAGGCACCCCATTGCTTTGACCTGTAAGATTCTTGTGATTGATATCTGGAGCCTTTGGAGCGTCTGGGTTTGCCCTGAGTGGCTCTGTTGGACACAGGAAAGGACCAATTCTTAGTAGGCCAGTGTCTACTGAACCTGGGTGGCTGCATTTGCGAGACATTTTTTACAGTTTGCATAGATTTAGCTTTGTCTTCCATTTTCTTTAAAACCTCTTCTGCCTTATTACCAAACAGACTGTCCTGCTGTAAAGGGGCATCCAACAATTTAGCTTTAACATGATCAGCCAGATTTTGCTCCTTGAGCCAGGCATGCCTTCTTATCACAGATCCAGTTACGGCGGCCCTCCAAGAGGCCTCCAAAGAATCAAAACCACATTGCAAAGTATGCTTTCCAACCTGTTCTGCTGAATGCAATAAATCCTGTTAACTCTATTTTCCACACAATCAGAAATCAACATCATTTTCTGTTTCAGTAAGCCCATAACATGCTGTTGATATTTAAGCATATGAAACTGGCAGTTTAAAGCCCTGATTGCCAAGGTTGCAGACGTATAAACCTTCTTTCTTCATCTATCCAGCGCCCTGGAATCTCTATCAGAAGGGGTAGGATTTTTGGCTGTAGAAGCCTTAACATCCTTGGGACCCTGAGAAATTGTTTCAGGGTCAGCAGCAGGATTTTTGAAAAAAATTTGTGGGAATCAGGAACCCTGTAATATCTGTCTTGCTTTACTAGAAGCCAGAGGCAGGGTATCAGGAGCCATGCTTGATTCCGAGAACACATCAACAATGTGTAATACAGGAGGGATTGCCAAAGGCCTATGCTGAGGAAGAAAAAGAAAATCCTTAAGCCTCTTTTTAGATTCTGAGAAGTCCTGACTCTCTCCCAGTGAAAATGTTCCCTTAGAGTATGCAAAGTCTCTCCAAAAGAGTAATCCTCAGGAGGGGAAGCAGAAGGGATGGATTCCTCTGCATCAGAGTCCTCATAAGGTGGAATATAAAATTCCTGATCAGAAGAGGAATCAGAAGAAATGGAAACCTGATCTGAAGATTCATAATCATTGCCTTGCCTAGGCCTCTTAGCAGGGGGGGGGGGGTTGGGAACCCCTGATCAAGGTAATTAAATCCTCAGCAATTTTGATCATTTGTTTTTTAGGCATAGGTACCTGAGCACGTGGCTCATGCGTCATTTTTTTTAGACATAGAAGTTGGTTTTGGCCTTGTTTTTGATGATGGCGTTGGTTTAATATACAAATGTTGAGGCCTGAAAACACCCTCAGAAGCCGGTGCCTGCTCAGCAGCTCTGGACCCATCCAAGGGAGAGACATCCACGGGTTCAATACTTGCAGAATCTCGCGGCATACCAGACTCCGAATGGGTCTCGGTAGTGGCCTGCGACTCAAAACTAGGGGGCATCAGAGGCTGCGAAAGCGCCCGAGTACCGGCGAACCGGCAACTGGCTTAGGAGAAGCTTCGTCGGTTTTGGGCCTCAACGGTCTGTCTCTGTCTTTTTCCTTGCGTTTTTTGTGAACTCCGGTAGTCGGATTGCTAACCGACAATATTTCAGGGTAGTTAAATCTTGAACCAAAATATTTAGAAGCAAAAATATACCAATGCTTAATAGTGCGTTGGTTAAATTTAGCACAAAACCGACAGCAAGGCACTTTGTGATCAGGGCCTAGGCAAGAAATACAGTACAAATGAAAATCCTTGAGATATTTGCTTCCCACAAGTAATGCAATTATTAACTTTTACTGACATCGGTAAGGAGCAAGAAAAAGTTTCCCCAATGGGGTACTTAGCTTTATCTTGAAGACTTCGGTTCTGAAACTCGAAAATGAAAATTTCAGGAGTCGGCCGACCGGCACTTGCGAACTGCTTCTGCGTCGGGCACTGTGCGGCAAAAAAGACCGATTAAATAGGTGTCGGCTGCATGTTTTATATCCCTGACAACCTGACGTCATGGAAGAAAAGATAGCAACCGACGCAGGACCCAAGACTTTGTTACTCAGGCCGACTGAGGGCAAACTGCCAGCAGATTACCCAAATGTAATGACTGCAACAGTGAAACACGAACAACAACAGAGGCTGGTCTGTATCGAAATGAGCTGAAATGGTTGAGGTGTGGATTTTAACAGAAGTGAGGGAGAGGCGACTATTTAGTAACTCTGCCAGATAGTCCAGGATAAGAAAGACAAAGAAGGTTGTGAGGGATTGGCTCCAGGAGCAGAATTTTTTCCATTTCCCTGCTTGAGATTTTCTGGTGCCAGGCCTTCTGGCCTCTGTGACAATGTCTAGGACCAGTTTACTTAACAGGTGCCCTTTGCTTGCGTTTAGAGTATTAGCCATGCTGACAGTTTGAGAGACTGCAAGTCTGGGTGCAGCATTCCCCTCCCCCGCTTAAGTCAAGAGGTCTGGGATCAGGGGAAGCTGCCTGGGAGGCTGCAATGTCAGGCTGCGCAGCAAGGGGTACCAATGCTGTCTGGGCCAATCTGGAGCAATGAGGATGGCCTTTGGTCCCTCCTCCCTTATCCTGATCAGTACTTTGAGAATAAGAGGCAGAGGAGGGAAAGCATACACGAAGAGTGAGCTCCAGGAGAAGGTCAAGGCACCTACCTTCCATGCTAGGTGGTGATACTCTCTGGTATAGAATTTCTTTACCTGGTGGTTGAGGTGTGAAGCAACGAGATCTACCTCTGGATTTCCCCACTCCTGAGTGACTTCCAAAAAGATCTTTCTGTGAAGCTGCCATTCGTAGGGGGTCCAGTAAGTTTCTGCTTAAGTGGTCTGCCACGGTGTTGTTGATCCCTGGTAGGTATTGGGCTATTAGGTGCAATCCCATGGAAGAGGCAGTAAGCCAGAGTCATGGCTAGCCTGCACAGAGGGTAAGATTGGGTCCCTCCCTGTTTGTTGATGTACCACATTGCTGTGGTGGTGTCTGTTTGGATAAGGAAAACCCCTGGCCTGAGATGAGGTTGGAAAGATGTCAGAGCCTTTTGTACTACCATCATTTCTTTCGGGTTGATATGTAAGGGAAGGTGCTGGGAAGCCCAAAGACCATGGGGGCACCTGTCTGTTAGGTGAGCGCCCCAAGCAATAACTGTGGCATCGGTGGTGATGGCCTACCCGGTAGGGTGGAGGATGAAGGGGAGACTCTTGTTCTTGACACAGGCCCCTGCCCACCAGAGAAACTCGGCCCTTATACAGGGGATCAGAGGGAGAGAGGTCTCTAAAGGATGTGAGTGTTTGACACCAAAGGTTCTTTAGATACCACTGAAGCTTTCTTATGTGAAGCCTGGCCAGAGGAATTAGAAGGATGCAAGATGTCATGTACCCCAAGGCTTGCAGGAACTTCCTCGCTGTGAGGTGACTTTTGGATGCCAGTTGGGTAAAGTAGAGAGGCAGGAAGCTCTGCTTTTCTGGGGATAGGATGGTCATTTGGGATGCTATGTCAAGCAGTGCTCCCAAGAAAAGGATCCTCCTGGAGGGTGTTTGCTTTGATTTCTTCTCTTTGATGGTGAACCCTAAGGAAGTTACGAAGGTTTTGACAAAGTGGAGGTCCTGGAGCAGCTTTTCTTTGCACTCTGCCTGAATGAGGCAGTCGTCCAGATAAGGGTAAATCTGTATATTTCCCTGTCTGCAAAATGTTATGGTTGGGGCTAAACATTTGGTGAATATCTGGGAGCAGTAGATAAGCCAAAGGGAAGTGCAGAAAACTGAAAGTGTTGTGAGCCTGCTCTGAAGCGCAGGAATTTCCTGCAAGATTCCATTATGGGGATGTGGAGGTAGGTATCTTTTAGGTCTAGAATCACTAACCACACATTTTTTGTCAACAAAGGCAGCAGCTGCTGCAAAGTTAGCATTTTTAATTTGGAGACCACTGGGGAGGTGTTAAGAATGGATAGATCCAGGATGGGGGCCAAGTGCCATCCTTTCTGGGAACAAGGAATAGCCTGGAATAAAAGCCTTTGCCTGTTTGATCTGCAGGAACAGGTTCTATTGCCCCCTGGGATATGAGAGCTTGGACTTATTTTAATGCATCTGGCCAGTGATTTGGAGGCAAGTCTGAGGGTACCCTCTGGCAATTGGGAGTTCATTGAAAGTGAATTTGCATCCCTTTAAAATGATCTTTAAGACCCATTGGTCCTTTGTTACAGACAGCCAATTTTCTTTGAAGAGGGTCAGCCTTCCTCCTAGCTTTTGGTGGGTGAAAGGAGGGCAGAGGAGGGAGTGGAAGTCATTTAGAGTTTTTGCCACAGAGGAATGGCTTAGAACTCCCTGCCTTTGGGGCGGAAGTGGTCCACTGTTTGGTTGTCTGCTATCCCTGGGATAGAGTCCTGGGTGGTCTGTTCCTGCGGGGCTTAGCCTATCCCTGTCTGCTAGGTGCAGGAAAAGACCAGTGCTTAGAGGGAAAATTCCTGCTGAATCTAGGAGTTTGAACCTGAAAGAAATCCTTTACTGTCTGCATTGATTTTGCTTTTTCTTCCATCTTTTTAAGCACCACTTCTGCTTTTTCTACAAACAAACCATCTTTATCCAACGGTGCATCAATTAATTTAGACTTGACATGATCAGAGAGAGGTTATTCCTTCAACCATGCATGTCTCCTAATGACAGAGCCAGACACAGCTGTCCTGATTGAGGCTTCTAGTGCATCATATCTACAGTGTAAAGAGTGTTTTGCCACTTGACAAGTAGAGTGCAGTAAATCTGCTAACTCTTTAGAATTGGCACAATCAGGAAAGGTAGAAATCTTTTGCTTTAATAGTTCCAGAGTGTGTTGTTGATATTTTAATATGTGGAACTGACAGTTGAGTGCTCTGATAACTAAGGTTGCAGAGGTGTAAAATTTTTTACCCCATCTGTCCAAAGCTCTGGCATCCTTGTCAGAAGGAGGAGGATTCTTTGCAGAACTAGCCCTAGCTCCTTTAGGTCCCTGTGTAATGACCTCCAGGTCTGCAGCAGCATTTCCGTACAGGTATTTGTGAGAATACGGTACTCTGTAATACCTGCAAGGTTTATTGGGAGCAGGTGGGAGGGCATCAAGGGCTAAGCTGGCTTCATGGAAAACATCATCCACCACTTCAAAGACAGGGGGGATTGCCAGGGGTCTATGCTGGGGCAGGTCTAGAAAATCTCTTAGCCTTTTCTTAGACTGAGGGAAGTCCTGAGATTCCCAGTGGAAATGTTCCCTGAGGGTGTGTGAAGGGTTTCCCCAAAGGAAAGGTCTTCTGGTGTGGAGGCAGACGGAATGGATTCCTCTGCATATAAATAGTACACTTGTGTGCACTTACCATAAAAGTAGATGTTTGCGTGTATTCACTGTTGCAGTCATTACATTTGGGTTATCTGCTTGCAGGGAGCCCTCAGTCGGCCTGATTAACAAAGTCTTGTGTCCTGCGTCAGTTGCTGTCCCTTCTTCCATGACGTCAGGTGTAAAAAAAAACATGCAGCCGACGCCATTACATCAGTTTCTCCTTGTCCCAGATGTCAGGTGCCCCCCTAATGGGAAGCAATTAAGTATAAAAGTACAATGATATACCTCCAACAAAAAAGCAAATACACCAAAAAGGCTTTTAAGCATAGTAAAGGAAAGTAGAGGTATAGCTAAAAGAAGTTAGGGGTCTAGAGGGAGGGTAACCAGTACTGCAACAGTGAATACACTCGAAGATCTACATTTACGGTAAGTGTACACAACTGTACTATGTTCTTCGTGTTTCATTGTTGCAGTCATTACATTTGGGTATATTCCCAAAGCAATGGTTGGGAGGAGGAATTTAGATAGCATTACGACCAGCTATAAGGCCCTGCAAGACTGCAGTAGCAAAGCCAGTTCTGGATTTAGAGAAAAGTGGCAAATGATAATGCTTGGCGAAAGTATGTACAGAACTCCAGGTAGCAACTTCTAGGATGTCCCTGGTAGGGACGCCTCTGAGAAAAGCTGTAGAGGTAGATGCAGCCCTGGTGGAGTGAGGTCTGATCTCCTGGGGGATAGGTTTTTCCTGGTGCTTAGAGCAGAAATTAATGCAATGGCCTATCCATTTAGAAATGGTTTGTTTTGAAATAGCCTTTCCCTCAGCACCTGCAGCAAATGCCACCAGCAGTTGTTCAGATTTCCTTTTAGGTTTAGTCCTGTCCAAGTAGAATCTAAGTTGTCTGTGCACATCTAAGGAATGCAGTATCCGTTCCCCTTTGTTCTGTGGATTGGGAAAGAAGGTTGGCAAATGAATGGACTGATTAAGAGCCACACGGGATACCACCTTGGGCATAAGGATGGATTGGTTCTGAGGGACACCCTGTCTGCATGAAAGATGAGGAAAGGCTCCACTGCCATAAGTCCCTGTAATTCAGACACCCTTCTAGCTGAAGTGATTGCTAAAAGAAAAGCTGTTTTCCAAGAAAGAAATTTTAAGTCTGCAGTAGCAGCTGGCTCGAAAGGAGGTAGAGTGAGTTTCTCCAAAACAAAGTTAAGGTCCCAGGCTGGGGTTGAAGCTCTCCTGGGTGGTCTCAAATTTTTATCCCCTCTCAGGGAAGTACAGTTGTGTACACTTACCATAAATGTAGATGTTCGAGTGTATTCACTGTTGCAGTCATTACATTTGGGTAATCTGTTGGCAGGTTGCCCTCAGTTGGCCTGAATAACAAAGTCTTGGGTCCTGCGTCAGTTGCTGTCCCTTCTTCCATGACATCAGGACGTCAGGTCGTCAGGGGTATAAAACATGCAGCCGATGTCATTACCTCAGTTTTTCTTGCACCAGATGTCAGGTGCCCCCCATGGGGAGCAAAAAAAATATATAAAACACAAAAATATACCTCCAACTAAAAGCAAATACACCAAAAAGGCTTTTAAGCATAGTAAAAGAATGTAGAGGTATAGTCAGAGAAAAACAGGGGGCTGGAGGGAGGGTAATCATGACTGCAACAGTGAATACACTCGAACATCTACATTTATGATAAGTGTACATAACTGTACTATGTTCTTCGTGCTTCACTGTTGCAGTCATTACATTTGGGTAGATTCCCAAAGCCATGGTTAGGAGGATGGATTTATACAGCATTAGGACAAGCTATAACGCCCTGCAAGACAGCAGTGGCAAAGCCAGCTCTGGATTTAGAGAAAATTGATAAATGATCATGCTTGGTGAAAGTATGAACTAAACTCCAGGTAGCAGCTTCTAGAATATCCCTGGTAGGAACACCTCTGAGAAAAACTGCAGAAGTAGATGCAGCCCTGGTGGAATGAGATCTGATCCCCTGGGGGATAGGTTTCCCATGGTGCTTATAGCAGAAATGGATGCAATGGCTTATCCATTTAGAAACGGTTTGTTTTGAAATAGCCTTTCCCTCTGCCCCTGTAGCAAATGCTACCAGCAGTTGCTCAGATTTTCTTTGAGTTTTAGTCCTATCCAAGTAAAGTCTAAGTTGTCTGTGCACATCCAATGAATGCAGAATCCGTTCCCCTTTGTTCTGTGGATTGGGAAAAAAAGTTGGCAAATGAATGGACTGATTAAGGGCCACATTGGATACCACCTTGTGTATGAAGGATGGATTGGTCCTGAGTGACACCCTGTCCGCATGAAAGATGATGAAAGGCTCCACTGCCATAAGAGTTTGTAACTCAGACATCCTTCTAGCTGAAGTGGTTGCTAGAAGGAAGGCTGTTTTCCAAGAAAAAAAATTAAGTCTGCAGTAGCAGCTGGCTTGAAAGGAGGTAGAGTGAGTTTCTCCAATACAAAGTTAAGGTCCCAGGCAGGGGTTGGAGCTCTCCTGGGTGGTCTCAAGTTTTTGGCCCCTCTGAGGTACTGCTTGAGCAGAGAATGAGAGAAGAGGGGAGGTTCTGTGTTATAATGAGCTGAAATGGCTGACGTGTGGATTTTAATGGATGAAAAAGACAGGCTCTTATAAAGCATCTCAGTTAAATATTGTAAAATCTGAGGTAAACTGGGCGCTTCTGTGCTCATTCCTTGAGACTGATTCCAAGCACAGAATCTTTTCCATTTGTCAGCATAAGATTTTCTAGTACTAGTTCTTCTCGCCTCCAAGATGACTGACATCCATCACAGGTTTGCTGAAGGATGCTAAGGGAGAATTTAAGTGATTAGCCAAGCTGCAAGGTTCAATGTTGGAAGCTGAGGGTGCAGAATCTGGTTCTCCTGCTGAGATAGTAAGGAAAGAGTCTGAGGCAGGTGCCATGTAGATATTTGTGACACACTGCACAGCAGCGGATACCAGTGTTGGCGTGTCCAGTCCGGAGCAATCAAAATCATTCTTGGTTTGTCCTGTTTGACTTTTAATAGAACTTTGCAGAGTAGAGGCAGAGGGGGAAAGGTGTAGACTGATAGGTTTTTCCAGCTGAAGGACAGAGCAACCACTTTCCAGGCATTTTTGTGGGGAGTCCTTGTGCAAAATTTGTCCAACTTGTAGTTCCGGGGGGAGGCAAATAGATCTATATCTGGGCTCCCCCATTTGCTTGTCAACATGTTGAAAATCTGTGGTTCCAGTCTCCATTCGTGTGGGTCCATGAGGTTTCTGCTTAGTCCTTCTGCCAGTGTATTTAATTTTCCTGGCAGGAATTGAGCTTGTAGGTGCACTTGGTAGCTCAAGGCCGTGTTCCACAATGCCATGGCTAGTCTGCAGAGGGGGTAGGAATGTGTACCCCCCTACTTGTTTATGTACCACATAACCGTAGTGTTGTCTGTCTTTACCATTAGTTGTCCTGGAAGAATGTAGTCCTTGAAGGCTGTCAGAGTATTCTATACAGCTAACATTTCTTTTTGACTGATATGCAGGTGCATTTGACTTGAGTTCCACTTGCCCTGAATGCACTTCCCTGCCAGGTGAGCCCCCCCATGCATAGTCTGGTGGGTCTGTTAGGGTTTGGGCGGCATAGGGTGGTGTGAAAGGTAGTCCCTTGTTTTGGTGGCAGGCCTCTGCCCACCAAAGGAACTCTAGGCATAGGCAAGGTATGATAGGAATCATTGCTTCTAGATCCTGAGAATGTTGACACCATAGGCTTTTTAGATACCACTGTAGTTTCCTCATATGTAGTCCTGCATATGGAATTAGAAGAATGCAGGAGGTCATGAACCCCAAGGCTTGCAGTATTTGTCTTGCAGATAGCAGGGTTTTTGTGGCCATTTGATTGAAGTAGGTTGTCAAATGAATTTGTTTCTCTGGCGTGAGGAAAGCCATCTGGGAAGGTGTATTCAAGCTTGCTCCCAGGAATATAATTTGTTGACAGGGTACCAGGTGTGATTTCTTTTCGTTTATGGTGTACCCCAGATAAGTTAGAACCCTTTGTACAAAGGCCAGCTGATTCAAAAGTATGTCCCGGCTTTCTGCCTGAATTAACAATTGTCCAGGTATGGGTATATTTGAATATTTCTTTGCCTGCAAAATGCAATAACTGGAGCTAGACACTTTGTGAATACCCTGGGTGTAGTAGATAAGCCAAAGGGCAGTGCAGAGAACTGATAGTGAGTGTAGCCTGCTTTGAAGCGTAGGTATCTTCTGCAAGATTCCCTGATTGGGATGTGCAAGTATGCTTCTTTTAAATCTAGTGTTGTCAACCATAAATCTTGAATTTTGGAATCTCCAAAAAGGTGTTTAAAGTAGACAGGTCCAGGACAGGACACCATGAATTGTCTTTTCTGGTTACCAGGAAAAGTCTTGAGTAGAAACTTTGCCCCTTTTCCTCTTCTGGAACCAGTTGAATAGCCCCCTATGCTTAAGAGAGAAAGTACTTGTTTTTGGGCCTCTGCCCACTTATTTGGGGGTAGGTCCAGCCATCCACTTGGTATTGGCAACGTGTGGAAGTGAAATCTGTATCCCTGGGACACTATATTTAAAACCCATTTGTCCTGGGTAATGAGTTCCCAGTTCTTTGCATGAAGAGCAATCTTTCCCCCAAAGGGGCAGTCAGTTGATAAGTGATTGGAAATTTTAAAAGGAAGTCATTGAGACAGTTTACCATGGGGGGAATCTATTACTCCCAGATTTGGAAGTGGAGGCCCCCCACTGCATAGTCCTGTGTGTCCCCTGGACTGAAACCTGGGGTTTTTGCTGTGTCTTGGTTTGGCTTGAGAAGACCTGGAAGGGGCTGAAAAGGACCAATTCCTAGAAGGCCAGTGCCTATTAAATCTAGGAGGCTGAACTTGTAAGAAATCTTTAACAGTTTGCATAGATTTAGCATTATCTTCCATCTTGAGAACTACCTCAGCCTTGTTGCCAAACAGGTGGTCCTGATTTAAGGGAGCATCCAACAATTTACCTTTAACATGATCAGGCAAAGATTGCTCCTTAAGTCAAGCATGCCTTCTGAGCACAGACCCAGTAACAGCAGCCCTGCAATAAGCCTCTAATGAATCAAAACCACATTGCAAAGTATGTTTTCCAACTTGTTCAGCAGAATGCATTAAATCCTGTAATTCTTTATTTTCCACACAGTCAGGAATCATCATCATTTTCTGTTTAAGCAATGAAATAACATGTTGCTGATACGTTAACATATGGAACTGGCAGTTTAAAGCCCTAATGGCCAAGGTTGCAGAAGTGTAAACCTTCTTACCCCATCTATCCAGTGCCCTGGAGTCTCAATCAGAAGAGGTAGGATTTTTAGTAGTAGAAGCCTTAATGCCCTTGGGCCCCTGTGAAATAGTCTCTGGATCCGCAATAGGATTTTTAAAAAGGAACTTGTGTGACTCAGTGACCCTGTAGTATATGTCAGGTTTTCTGGGAGCAGGAGGCAAGGAATCAGGGGCCAAACTAGATTCCGAAAAAAGCATCATCAACAATGTCTAGTACAGGAGGAATAGCTAAAGGCCTATGCTGAGGTAGGAGTAAGAATACCCTAAGCCTCTTTTTTGTATCAGGAAAAATCCTGGCTTTCCCAGTGGAAATACTCCCTTAGAGTATGTAAGATTTCCCCAAAAGAGAATCCCCTGGAGGGGAAGCAGAGGGGAATGAAGTCCTCTGCATCAGAATCCTCATAAGTAGATAAGGGCAAATCCAGATACTCAGAAGAATTAGAAAAAACAGAATCCTGGAAAGAAGATTCATAAACAACTTCAGTCCTAGGCCTCTTAGAAGGGGGGGGGTTGGCTACCCCTGATTACAGTTATTAGATCTTCAGCCATTCTTATCATTTGTTTTTTAGGCATAGAGGCCTGAGCATGTGGCCTGGGCTTTTTTAGGCATGGTTCGAGATTTAGGCCGTGAAGGAGGCGTCAATTTAATATGCAAGTCTGTAGGCCTGAATACACCCTCAGAAGCCGGTGCCTGCACAGCGGCTCCGGACCCATCCAAGCTAGAGACATCCGCGGGCTCCATAGTTGAAGCATCTCTCGGCATACCAGACTCCGAATGGGTCTCAGTAGAGGCCTGCGAATCAGAAGTAGCGTGTATCAGGGGCTGCAAAAGCGCCTCACCGAGTACCGTCGAACTGGCAGCTGGCTTAGGAGAAGCGTCGTCGGCAGTTTTGGACCTCGGCGGCCTGTCTCTGTCTTTATCTTTGCGTTTTTTAGGAATCCCGGTAGTCAGATGGCTAACCGACGACATTTCTGGATAATTAAACTAAGAACCGAAATATTTAGAGGCGAAAATATACTGACGACGGATAGTGAGCTGATTAAATAAAGCACAAAACCGACAGCAAGGTACGTCGTGGTCAGGGCCTAGGCAAGGAATACAGTACGAATGAAAATCTTTATGAGGTATTTGCTTTCCACAAGTAATGCAATTATTAACTTTTACTGACATCGAGAGGAGCAAGAAAAAGTTTCCCCAACAGGGTACTTAGCTTTAGTTGAAGACTTCGGTTCTGAAACTCGAAAACGAAAATTTCAGGAGTTGGCTGACCGGCACTTGTGAACTGCTTCTGCTTCCGGCACCGCACGGCAAGAAAGACTGATGTAATGGCGTCGGCTGCATGTTTTATACCCCTGACAACATGGAAGAAGGGACAGCAACCAATGCAGGACCCAAGACTTTGTTAATCAGGCCGACTGAGGGCTACCTGCAAGCAGATAACCCAAATGTAATGACTGCAACAGTGAAACACAAAGAACATCCTCATAAGCAGTCAGAGGTTCTTGTTCCTCTCCAAAGTCTGAATAATCAGATTCCTCAGAAACCTGCTCTGTCAATAGTTCAGGGGAAGGGTGTCTTTTCCTTTTAGAAGTTGTGGTCTGACTTGCCCCTGATAAGGGAGATAAGATCCTCCACCATCTTAAGCATTTGGGCTTGGGGTGGTGGAGCAGGAGTAAGATGGTAGCTAGAGGTAGATCTTCTAGCAGGGGCCTGGCTTCTAGGCCTAAGAGTATCCATCTGTCTGAGAGAAACAGTAGTCAGATGAGAAGACGTCATTTTTTTTGTCTAAAATATGTAGTACAAAAGGCCTCCTAGGAAGCCGGTGCCTGTGTCATGGCTCCGGACTCAATCAAGGCAGAGACAACCAAAGGCTCAGAAGATGAAGAACATTTCTGCGGCACACTGGACTCCGAAAGGGTCTCGATAGAGGCCTGCACAGATATCGTATTGGGCATCAGGGACTGCGAAAGCACCTCACTGAATTCGGGAGAACTAACGACCTGATTAGCCATAGAGTTGTCGAAAGGGTTAGCCTTATGTGGTCTGTCTCTATCTTTATCCCTACATTTTTTCAGAATGTCTACGGATTGTTGGCTAACTGATGCCATTTGTGAAGATGGAGGACGGAAATACCAGTCTACAACAAGAGCTCTACAACGAATGGTTCTCGCTTTAAAGAGGGCACAGAACTGGCAATGGGGGACGTCGAGGTCTGGGCCTAAACAAGTGACGCAGTATGAATGGAAGTCTTGGTGTAGGATCTGCTTTCCACTGGTGAAACGATTGTTAACTTTTTCAGACATCGGTTAGTGCATGAAAAAAGTATCCCCAATGGGGTACTTAGCTTTAGACGTTTTCAGCTGTAATCCCAGCGCTGGTAGCGACCGACCGGCACACTTGCAAACTACTTCTGCTATGGGCTCCATGGCAAAAAAGACTGATGTAATGGCGTCAACTGCCTTGCTTTATAGCACTGATGACCTGACATCAGTCTACAAGCAACAGCAGCTGACACAGAAAAACATTGACTCTGGTAGTCGGGCCGGCCGATGGCTACCATAGCAGGGATAACCCACAGCTGATGACTGCAACAGTGAAACAAGAAGAACATCTGTTGGATCTGAAGAGAAAACTCTCTTCAGATCAGACCCAAAAAGGCCAGAACACTCAGATCCAAGGACTCTAATCCCACAACGTGGGTCAGAGGAGGAGTAGCTACCAATGGAGTAGTCAATGGACAATGTTCCTGATCTGAGGGGGCAGGAACCATGAAGACTCCCTTCTGAAATTGCTCCATGAACAGTTTCCTCACCATCCTTTACACATCGTCCTCTATAATACTTCTGGAGGAATGAGGTGACACTATTGAAGAGAGCCTAGATTGCTGCTCTAGAAAGGGGGGAGGGCATCCCAGACAGTATTGGGTCCACTAAGGGTGAATATACAGTCTTAGGTAGAGACTTTGGATACATGACACCTTTCTTCGGATTGGAAGAAGGACCTGCCAGATACTTCATTGGATCAGAGGACTGTCTTATCACAGGAGATGTCTGATCTGATTTTGCTTTCTTCTTAAGCTCAGATGAAGTGAAAGGAATAGACTCAGAAGGCATGGACCTTTTTGACAGGTCTTTTGGTTTAGATTTTGGAGACTGAACTCCAGCAATGGCCTGTGAAAAGGTAGCTGGTATTAGGTCTTTCAACATTAATGTATTTCGTTCATTGGTTAGAGCTCTTGGATTAAACACACTACAAATATCACACTCCTTATCTAAATGTTCAGTTCCCAAACAATAAACACATAGGGTGTGAGCATCAGTAAAGGGCATTTTCTTCCCACAATTTGCACATTTTTAAAATCTTTTTCCGACATATCCATAAGTTCAGCAAACATATCTACTCTTACAATAAAATAGGAAAAAAGTGTCACCAGAAGAAAAGTACAGAGAAAAGGCTTGCAAAGATGTATATCATTAGTATTTTTTTGTATGAAAAATAGGAATAAGACCCTGAAAAACACAGGGATATACAGGGGGTAGAAAAGGACCTACTTTAAAGATTAAAGATAAATTTTTAGGAAAAACACTTATTTAATGAACTACCGCTCGAGAGCAGTTGACAACCACGTCTGGTCGCAAAAGCAGCAAACGAGAACTTAGGGGAGTTGGGCTTGGTGCATTACGGGTAGGAAAGGAGGTTGACAGTTTGTTCATCTCCACAAGTTGAAGTAATGGCAGAGTCAGACCACGGTATCAGATCCGAACCCATATGGTGAGGAAAGAATGAAAATTGACATCAGATCTAAAGTTATGTACTTACCATAATGACAGATTTGTGTTGTCTGATACTTTCCTTCCTCAATGAATGGGTCTTTGCATCGGACATTGGCTGCTTTTAGACTGAAGGATCCATAGCTCAGGCTCCTTTCCTGACCCATAATCCCCTCCTGTCCCCAAGATTACCTCAGACCGAGTTTGCCTGCAACCACATGACACAGCAACAGTAGAAAAATAGTAAAAGTAACAAAGAAACCAAACTCTAGGATACAAACATGTCCAAGACGGTACATTGTTCTGGAGCAGAAACAGTGCAACACTTTGGTCAAGGGGCATGTCATAACCTGAAACACACAACAAAATCTTTCATAATATATAAAGGGGACTGAGGGAAGGAAGTTGAGGAAGGAGAGATTCAGACAACACAGAACTTTTAGTTATGTACTTACCCTAACTTTTGATGTATGGGATCCATCTCACCTACATTCTGTACAGATGGGTTCGGAGCCGATCCTCAGCTCCGACTCGGCACGCTATACTATAGAATGAAGTCTCTTATTGGCTGAGTTACCTCATATCCCAGGATGCCCCACTACTGCTTCCCCAGATCTTGTTTGTCCGCACACATGCACACACACATAGACTGTTGTTATAAGATTGCCAGGTGTTTCAAGAGAGGAAACAGTTGTATTCGGACCGTCCGGTCTCTTCTGGCCTCCAAGGTAGGGGGAAGGAGGGTGGGTTATTAGGAATGTAGGTGAGATGGATCCCATATATCTAAAGTTATGGTAAGTACATAACTAAAAGATGTAATGTGATCCTATCTCGCCTACATTCTCTACAGATGGGGCAGCGTCCCTAGCACCTAATTCCTGGGTGGCTCACTGGAAAACGGTCCGGAGAACCGTGGAACCGAAGGAAGCTCGACCCCCTAGATGCCACATCCAATTTGTAGTGAGAAATAAAGGTGTGTAGAGAAGACCACGTAGCAGCCGCACAGATGTCATTAATAGAGAGTTTGGAATGAAAGGCTGCCGAAGTGGCCATAGCCCTGGTAGAATGAGCTTTCACAGGAATTGTAAACTCTTTATTTGAAATGCGATAAATATGACTGATACAGTCTCTGATCCACTTGGCAATAGTGACTTTCGTGATGGCTTTGCCCAATTTATTGTCCGAAAAAGACACAAACAGTTGATCTGATTTTCGTGCTTGGTGTGTCCTATCCAAATAGAAACGTAATTGTCTGTGCACATCTAAGCTGTGAAAGGTATACTCAGCTCTGTTTGTATACTTAGGGAAAAAAACGGTAATTCCAGTGATTGTTGCAAACAAAAGTTAGAACAAACCTTTGGTATAAAGGATGGGTTTGGTCTAAGAGATACTCTATTCCTTGTGAAATACCAGGTATGGTGGTTTGACACATAAGGCTTGAAGTTCTGAAACTCGCCTGGCTGATGTGATAGCAACTAGAAGGGCAGTCTTCCAAGAAAGAAATTTCAAGTCACAGGTTGCTGCCGGCTCAAAGGGAGGTGCGGTTAATGCGCCTAACACTACGTTAAGGTCCCACGGTGGATCAGGATGCGATATAGGGGGCCGAAGAAGCCAAGCTTCTTTAATAAAAGCTTTGCACAACTTATTGCTCATTAAAGGTGGTTCTACGTTCTCATGAAAATTGGAAATAGCTGCCAATTGAACTTTGATGGTAGACACCGAACAACCCTGGTTGAACAGGGAAGTTAAAAACTTCAGAACCTCTGACACAGAAGCTGTCATAGGGTCTAATCCTCGGAGTTGGGCCCAAATAGCAAACCTCTTCCATTTACTGTTATACATCTTTTTAGTAGAAGTCTTGTGGGCCGAGGACAAAATATGCATGACTTCAGGGTCGAAAGAATGGCTCCTAACTATGGTCGGAAGAGGAGTAGCCAAGCTGCTAGCTTCAATGAATGGAGGGACTGATGGAGCTGTCCTGACTGATGCGTCAGGAGGTCCGGAACTTGGTCCAGGAACCAGGGACCATCCAATGCATACTTGCGAAGAAAGGGGAACCAAACTTGACGAGGCCAGTATGGGGCGATTAGAATCATTTTGCTTCCCAAGCGAATCGCCTTCTGAATCACCTTGGGGAGAAGGGGAACCGGTGGAAAGGCGTATAGCAGATCAGGGGGCCAAGCTTGGACCAGAGCATCCTTGGGGGTCTCCCCCGGAACTGGAATGAGAGAGAAGAACTGCTGGCATTTTGCGTTGAGGGGAGTTGCGAAAAGATCGCAACATGGAACTCCCCATCTTGTGAAAATCTGTGTTACCACTTTGTGATTCAAGGACCATTTGTGAGGGGAGAGAATAGTCCTGCTCAGTCTGTCGGCTATCACATTGGATGTCCCCGGAATGTGTGTTGCCACGAGAAAGCGTTTGGTAGCAATCGCCCAATCCCATACCTTCATGGCCTCTCTGCAAACGGGGTAAGACCTGGTCCCTCCTTGCTTGTTCAAGTACCAGACTACCGACATGTTGTCAGACTGAATGGCAATCGTCCCCTGGGGGAGGTGATTGTGCAGTGCTTGCAACGTTAGAAGCACCGCCCTCATTTCCAGGATATTGATGTGGAGAAGATTCTCGTCGGAGCACCACGTGCCTTGGACCATTCTGTCCAGATAATGCCCCCCCCACCCTGTCTGGGAGGCGTCCATAGTCAACGTGGCCGAGGGGGATGGGGGAACGAAGGGTCGCCCCTGATCCAGGTTGGAGAAAAGAAGCCACCAATGAAGATCCTGTTTGCACGTCTCTGTGATCAATATGTGGTGACTGAGGGGGAGGTCTTGATAAGACCACTGGACTGAGAGGAGCCACTGGAGTATCCTCATATGCAACCTTGCCAAGGGGACGAGAAGAATGGTGGCTGACATGGAACCTAACAGCTGCAGGACCATTCTCGCTGGAGCGCGATGTCTGAGGAGTAACGCCCAAACCTGAGACTGCAATGTTGCTATCCTTTCCGCAGGAAGATAGACTCGCATCTGCCTTGAGTCTATTTCTGCACCAGTAAACAGAATACGCTGTGATGGCAGCAATACGGATTTTGTCCAATTGAAGGTGATTCCTAAGGAGCTGCCTAGGGAGATAGTGGCTACTAGAGTTTTTAAGAGTAGATGCCTTGAGGTGACAGTTAGGAGCCAGTCGTCTAGGTATGGAAACACCTGGAATCTTAGACTTCTCAGGTAAGCAGTCACCACTGCCAAACATTTGGTGAACACCCTGGGGGCTGTGGTGAGACCAAAGGGCAGTGCACGGAACTGGAAATGACTGTCCCCTAGGCTGAAGCGCAAGTGTCTCCTCGACGCCTGATCTATCAGAATGTGATAATAGGCGTCTTTGAGATCTATGGAGCACATCCAAACACCCTTCTCCAGAAGCGGGAGAATGGTTTGCAAGGTGACCATCCGGAATTTGGACTTTTTCACTGATCGGTTTAACCTGCTGAGATCCAAAATGGGCCTCAAGTCCCCGGTCTTTTTTGGTACCAAAAAGAATCTTGAGTAAGTCCCTGATCCGGCCTGATCTGCGGGGACAGGTTGGATGACTCCTTTTTGAAGCAGCTTTGAAATTTCGATGGCTGCCATATCCCGTTGACTGGGTGGCGGGTCCGGGATTCTTTGGGATGGTGGGGGGGGGGTTGAGAGAAGGGAATGGTGTAACCTCCGGCGATGATTCGGAGCACCCATTGGTCCTGAGTGATACTTTCCCAGGCCTTTAGATGTCTCGAAAAATGACCCCCGACTGGCTCCGGAGCTGCACAGTTGGGCACTCCTTCAGGGATGCTGGAAGGAGGAGGAGCCACAAAAGGACTCGCGGTCTACAGTGTTGCGGGGGCCTCTGCCGCCTCTGGGACGGCGTCTCCCTGAAAAATTTCCCCTTCCTCTGCCTCTAGAAGGGGAATCGCTCTGCTGCGATGAGTAAGGCTTTTCAGACTTACGGAACCACATTTTCCCTCCTCTTCGATCCTTGGGATAAGGTCTGAAGGGAGTGGAAAACCGGGCCCCTACGGCAGTTAAAGTCTTACCCTCCTGCTCGCAGCGAGTCAAAGTGTCCTTTACCTTGGGTCCAAAAAGGGAGGACCCATCGAAGGGGGCGTCGGCAAGGAAGACTTAAAGGCCTCCGCAAAGTGACACAGGCGTAGCCAGGCTTGTCTCCGTTGAGCAACACCTGTGCCCGCCGCTCTGCTCGCTCCTTCGGCTGCATAAGAAATGAGCCTCATGGACGAGTTGGATTGGGAGGACAGGGTAGCCAACTGGGAGTTAACCGTCTGGGCTAACTGCTCAGGTAAGTTACCAGAGAGGGTATCCGAAAGCTCCTTGACCAGATCCCTCTGCAGTCTCGTAAAGTGCGTCAGGTAGTTCAGAGACCTTAGTTCAGAGACCTTAATGTAAAGGTTGCTGAAGCAAGGGTGCGCTCTTCCCGTACCGATCCATGCTCCTAGACTCCTTATTAGGAGGATGGACGGACGTTGAAGCCTCTGCCACATCTTGTTGGGTAGCAGATGCCACCACCAAGGCATCTACAGCCACACCTTTGGTAAGAAAGTCCTTATCAGGGGGTGCCGAAAGGAATTTATTGGGGCGAGCTGGCACCGGTTCAACAGAGTCCGGATGTTCCCACGCCCTTCGAGAGATCAAATCCAGGAGCTCATCGAAGGGCGGAGACACCCAGGAGGCGGAGGGTTGAGCCCCGAAGGCCTTGAGGAACACGGACTCCTCAGCAGAAGGGGGTTTGGACTGCCAGTCGCCTCGTTGCTTAAGGATTTCCAAGATGTCCGCAAAGGATACATCATCCGAGGACGACTTGGGGGACCCTTCCGCATCATCGAGGTTGGTATCCGAGGTAAGAGACTTATCAGGGGAGTCGACGTGCTTCCTCTTGCACTGTCTCTTCCTCGGGGGTTTCTCCGATGACGTTTCGGAGGGACCTCCAGGAAGAAGGGAACCCCCGATGGGGGTAACCTCAGGCCCAAGGGCTCCGCTGTCGTGAGACAGGGGGACTGCAAAGGAACCAGTCTCCGTGCCAAGGGAAGGTGGTGGTGAGATGGTAGAAGTGGCCAGAGAGGATTTGGCCAAGGCACTCCTCATGGCCTTGAAGGCGGGACCCCCAGAGTCCTGGGGAAGGTTCAACCCCCAAGGCCACAACAGCAGTCGGAACTCCCGCCGCTGTCGCACCGAGAGGGAGGCTCGGAACTGAAAGGATCGGTCCCGAAGCGGCCCCCCCCCCCGGGACCGACAGAGGAGGTCCGCGTACCGAACTCCAACCCGAAGGGTGGGGTAGGAGTTAGGGTCAGAACCGACCCGACAACCTCCACCGGCTCCACCAACACCGACTCCAACGGCGCCGAAGCTGTTGGAGGAGGAACCGAGATGGCAGGGTGGGAAATCAGCTCCAGAGCCGACTGGGCTGGAGCCGAGACCAACTTTTGAAAGACCGGAGACTGAAAAAGTCTTTGAAGCACCCTGTCTACATCCGAATCGGACATCCTCGACGACCGAGAAGAGACCGACCGGGTCCGAGTCGACTTCTCCGCCGGCTCCGAAAGACTGGGGGACCGGCTCCAAACGGTTTCGAGAAGTATCGGCACCGAGGGAGATTCCACCACTACTGCAATTTCCCTCGGAGCCGATGTGGACTTCGGCACCGAAGGGGAAGAGTCTGAGCGGGCAACCTTCATCGACTCCGAAGGCAGTGGAGCCGATGGAGATGACTCGCCTCTCGACGCCCGAGCTCTCGGCTCCAAAGCCAGAGGAGTCGAGGCTGGAGACATCGAGGCAGACCATTCCGCCCTCGGCTCCGAAGTCCATGGAGCTGACGAAGAAGCCTGCCTTGACTTTTTTGCTGCCGGATCCGACGGGCTGGTCGGAGCCGAAGATTTTTTCTTCCTCGACGGGGAAGAAGAAGAAGATAGGGCTTCCTCAAAGGAAGGGGTAATAAGCCCTTTCAAAATCAACTTATTTTTCCTCTCTTGGAGCACGAGAGAGGAAAAAGCGTGGCAAATGCTACAGGATTCCTGTAGGTGCTTCGGCCCCAAACAGTATACACATAACAAATGGTCGTCCGTAATGGACATTTTATAATTGCATTTTGAACATTTTTTAAATCCTGATGGCCTATGTTCTTTAGACATGGCTATCTACTTCAACTGAACTTTAAAGAGAAAAGAACTTCAACACTGACTTCAGAGAAAAATAACACGTAGACTAGGGCAAGGTCCCTCTAAGTTAAACGGGATCACTTACCACCAAGAAAATAATACAATTTACCACAAAAAGTTCTAAACTACACAATCACACAATGAGTAGCTGTTAAACAGCTCTAACTAAAGGCTTGTGGGCTAGGCAAAGGCCCCTCTAACTTAAACGGGATCCTTTACCGTAGAAGAAAACACAATTTTACCACAAACTTTCAAAATAATCAGTCACACAACAATAAGTAGCTGTTAAAACAGCTTTTGGGTAAGTTTAGCGAAAATTCTGACAGAAAAATAATCACTAAGAGGCACTTAGCTCAGCCAAGTCCGAGACCACGTCTATGCTGTAGAAGAGGCAAACGAGATCTGGGGAAGCAGTAGTGGGGCATCCTGGGATATGAGGTAACTCAGCCAATAAGAGACTTTGTTCTATAGTATAGCGTGCCGAGTCGGAGCCGAGGATCGGCTCCGAATCCATCTGTAGAGAATGTAGGCGAGATAGGATCACATTACATCTATTGTTACTGTAAGTACGTAATTTTTGTATCAGATGTCTGTTCCATCCATTCCTCAATGGATGGGATACAGTCCGCATCTACTTAGCTCTCAGTGTGGTCTCAGGGATGGATGCTCTGGAAGGTGGTTGAACCAAAAGCTGCCCTATTCCTGAAAAGCAAATCCAATTTATAATGGGAAATGAAGTGAGACAGATCTAGTAGAGTTAGCCTTAATGGTCTAGGTAGTGTCAAGCCACTTTTCTGATAAACGTAAGAAATAAAGTCTAGCTAATGGTAATTTCAAAACACCTTGACCCAACTTAGCTTTGGAAAAGAAGGCAAAAATATGGTCTGTCTTAGTATAATGTAGATAGAAATGTAGTTAGCAATACCTTTCCTACAGATGAAACATATATGGTTGTTTATTTGAAAAATGTATTAAAAAATGCTAGACTGATGCTTTGCTTAATAGAAGTTCACACAGCCACCTTAGGTATGAAAGTTGGACTAAGACATCTTTGTGGAAGGACAATGTACATACCTTCTGGAAGGACAATGTACGCAAGTATGCATGACAGAGAGAACAGTTCTGTAAAATCTTACCATAACCAAAGATGAAGCAAATACAAATGAAAAAATACCAAAGAGCACAAAGCACTGGAACAAAATAAAAATAAAACCCACACAGAAAGAAGGCAATAATATTTAATGAAGCTTCCTGGTACCTCGGCCCATGGCCTTCAAGGGAATGAATTGTAACAACATACAACTCTACTTTTAAACCATCCTAATTAATTATCCAATTAAATTGAATGCTTAATAAATAATGAACAAATCCACTTCAAAAACATTTAGAAATTTGAACATGTTCCCACAAGATTTCTATTCCATGATTCCCCCTTGCTTTGAATATTACAGTAAAATAATTTACAACATTCGTTGCAAATAAATTTAATCTACATATTCTGTTTTTTCTCACAATGCAATATAATATAATACTGTAATGTAATACACATGAGAACATTTTAACCCTAACCCACACTTATATCTTACACAACTGTGTCCTGTATAACAAGATTCATTATACCATATAAAACAACACACTCATAAGTTTACAGGACACAAATACTACATATTCTGTTTTTTCTCACAATGCAATATAATATAATACTGTAATGTAATACACATGAGAACATTTTAACCCTAACCCACACTTATATCTTACACAACTGTGTCCTGTATAACAAGATTCATTACACCATATAAAACAACACACTCATAAGTTTACAGGACACAAATACTGACCTCTTGATTCAGACCCTTTGGCCACAAAGTGCCAAAATTAATAATACACTGATTCATAACCACAGATGTCCTTCTCTTCCATGTTGCAGTATTCTTACTGTGGGATCCTCCACCTAAGACAAGCTGAACGTTGGCTCCTATACAAATGTTTTCAGCCTGGTTGCTGCTAGTGCATGCGATGTCACACACAGGGCCATAATTAGGGGCCTTACCATGCACAGACCTCAGAACTGACTGCCCAGTTGGACAGTAGTGTAGGTAGTGCCCAACAATGTCTTCTAGAGAGGTGAAATGCAAGTGACTGCCCAGTGTGACCATACTGTAGGTAGTGTCCCATGATGCCCCATAGACAGATGAAAGGTAATCCAGGGGGATAAGTGGGAGGAAGGAATACTGCAACATGGAAGAGGAGGACATCTATGGTTATGGTAAGATTCAGCACAACTATTCTATGTCCTTCTATTCTCATGTTGCACTATTCTTACTGTGGGAGAGTACCACAGCTTGAGGAGGAGGAAGAGGTAGCGGATTCCAGAAATCCCTGCAGGACTGCCCTTGCAAATCCTGCTCTGGAGATATGGTCCAGTTTGTAATGTTTGGTAAACGTTATGTACTGAGTACCAGGTGGCTGCCTCAATGATGGCTGATGTGTCAGGGCTTTTGAAGAAGGACACTGTAGTAGACTACAGTGTGCCCTGACCCCCTGATGCAAGTGCCTTCCAAGGTAGGAATAGCAGAAGCAGATAGTTTTCCTAATCCAGCAGGCGATAGCTTGTTTGGATACTGCCCTGCCCAGGGCCCTGGGATGGAAGGATACAGAGTTGATTAGACTTTCTAATGGTCTTAGTTTTGTCCAAATAGAACCTTAGCTGCCTGTGGCCATCGAGGGAGTGCAGTATTCTCTCACTGTCATTTTTAGGAGATAGAAAGAAAATGGGTAAGTGAATGCACTGATTTAGTGACAGTTCATTGACCACTTTGGGCATGAAGGAAGGGTTGACTTGTAGGGTCATCCTATTTTTGTGGAAGATAAGTGTAGAGAGGGGATGCCATGAGCGCCTGTAACTCTGAGGCCCTTCTGGGTGAAGTAAGGGCTACCAATAAGACTGTTTTCCATGTGCACATCTGCAGGGATGCAGAGCTAGCTGGCTGGCTTGAAAGGGGCACATGTAAGCTTTTCCAGGACATAATTTAGGTCCCAAGGGGGTGGGACAGGCTTCCTTGGTGGCCTAATGTGCAGGACCCCTTTTAAGAATAGTTTGACATCCTGATTGGATAGTACAGGAGTATCCATGGGTAAGCAGGCAGAGATGGCAGACAGGTGAAATTTCACTGAAGAGTATGAAAGTTCTGATTTTATGAGCTTACACACACAGGCCGAGGAACATCTGCTTGAAAGTGGTCCCTATGCCTCTGGAGACACCATTTGGAGAACCTTTCCCATTTGGAAATGTAGGATCTCCTTGTGTTGGGTTTCCTGGCCTCCTGCAGGATAGCTAGCAAGTCCTCAGTGTAGTGGTGTCTAAAGGGGACTAAAAGTTCATCACCCAAAGGGTTAAGCAAAGCATCTCCAGGTGTGGATGAATAAACATTCCCTTCTGTTGTGTGAGGAGATCCACCTTTTGGGGCAACTTGTGGTGATTGCCCTTGGAGAGGGACTGAAGAAGGGGGAACCAATGTTGCCTTGGCCAACAGGGAGTCACCAGCAAGATTTTTGGCATGTCCCTCCCGATTTTCTGAATGAGAGGAAAGAGAGGGAAGGCATACAGAAGCGGTCCCTTCTACGAGATGGTGATGGTGCCCACTCTTAAAGCTAGTGGGGAAGGATCCTTGGCACAAAAAGTCTTCAATTGTCTGTTCTGGGGGAGGCAAATAAATTTATTTGAGGTGTACCCCACTGGTGGACTATGTCTAGGAATACTTCTGTGTACAATATCCACTTGTGATGCAGAGAGAATGACCTGATGAGAGCATCAGCTTTGGTGGTTGTCTTGGGATGGAATAGAGACAGGCCTGCAGTGAAATGCTGTTCCGAGAGGCTAATTTCCAAACTTGCATTGCTAGCCTTCACAGCACGTAAGACCTGGTCCCTCACGGTTTGTTGATGTACCACATTACAGTGGTGTTGTCCGTGAAGATTTGTAGGGGGGCCCGGCTGCAAGACAGGGAGAAAGGTCTGCAGGGCTAGCTGAACTGCAGTCATCTCCCTTACGCTGACATGCTTTTTCTGGAGTGATGGCTCCTATAGGGCTTGTACTTTGAGGGCATTCATGGTGGCTCCCCAGCCTAGATCTGAGGCATCTGTGTGCATTAGTTGACTTGGCGTGGTGGGCTGCCACGGGTAGGCCTGAGTTTAGTTGTACCTGCTGAATCCACCACTTCAATTTTGTCTTTAGGCATGGAAGGAAGGATATCTGAAAGTCCAGTGGGTGACGGTGTTGAGACCACACATTCTTCAGTTGCCACTGTAACTTCTTCATGTGTAGCCTGGCTAGTGGCAGCATGGGAATGGTGGCTGCCATTAGTCCTAGGAGGCACATGAATTGCCTTGCTGACAGATGGTTGATTAGGATGAGGTCCTGGAAGTGGCTGACCAGGGAAATTATCTTGTCCTGAAGGAGAAAGGCCTTCATCAAGTCTGTCCTTATCCTGCAACACAGGAAGGTTTTGTCCTGTGACGGGGAGAGGGATGATTTTGTGAGGTTGAGTATGAATCCTAACCTCTGGAGCAGAGACATAGAGAAGGACAGATGGTTTTGGAGTGTGTGCTCTCTCTCTGGAAGAAGGAGGATTTTGTCTAGGTAGGGGTACATTTAAATGTCCTTGGTTCTACAGTAGGCTATGGCTGGGGCTAGGCACTTTGTAAAGACCCTTGTTGCAGTCTATAAATCAAAGGACAAAGGCAGTAAATTGAAAGTGGGAACAGGCTTCAGCAAAGTGTAGGTACAGCCTGTGGTTTGGGTGTATGGGAATGTGGAGGTAAGCTTCCTTCAAGTTCAAAGTGGCCATGAATGCTTTGGGTGGCAATAGTGGAAGCAGACTTTGAAGAAATAGCATTCTGAAGGAAGGGACCTTCAGTAAGAGGTTTAGGAAGGATAAGCCCAGTATGGGCCTCCAAGGGGCATCCTTTTTTGTGACCAGGAATAACCTGGAGTAGAATCCTTTTCCTTCTTTGCCTGGTGGAACAGGTTCTATGGTTCCCTGCAAAGAAAGTTCTGGATAATTTGAGGGGAAAGGGGATGCCTAATGGAATGGGTTTTTACTGCCAAGACAGGAAGTATCCTTTTTCCACAGGACCCAGCGGTCTAAAGTGACTTCTCTCCAGAGAGGAAGACAATGAGAGAGGCGGGATAAGAGGGGAAGGTGATTGAGGCAGTCATGCATTACTACTTCTGTCCTGAAAGGGCTGCCCAGTTGGGAGAGTGAAAAGTGGCTGCCCTAGAGGAGGTTTGTTTCCTGGCCCCTTTTCTATGCCTGGAGGATGAAGGGGTGGCTGGGGCAGGGGCTCTCCTGACAAAGGAGGTCTTTGCAGGATAATTCCTGTAAAATTTTGGCACTGGGGAGACCAGTAAGTGTTTCAGGTCTTTGAGTTCTTTACTCTTCTCCTGTAGGCTTTTAAACAGGTCTGCAGACTGTTGTCCATCCAGGAGTTTATTATCCAGGGATGCATCCAAAAGTTTTGTTTTAAAGTCTTCAGGCAGGGGCTGGAGCCTAAGCCATGAATATCTGAGTAAAACAGAAGCAGATGTTGCAGATCTAGCAGAGGCCTCAGCTGCACCATACCTGCATTTTATAGAGTGCCTGGCTACCTGAAAATGCCATTTATGTCTTGTTTGGGGAGTCCAGTAATGAGGACAGTAGGGATGAAGCCTGTGATACAAATCTAGGGCATATTTCACCATATGCGTCTGGTAATGAATTGCCCTAAATACTAGAGTGGAAGAGGTGTATATCCTCTTTCCCAGCCTGTCCATTATCTTGCTATCCTTGACTGAAGGCAAGAGTGATGAGGAAGGAATGAGTCTTGACTGCTTGTCAGGGGGGGCCCACTGCTACCACCACAGCAGGATCCCCACAAGGAGGGCTTTACAAGAAATTTGTGCTCGTCAGGGACATTATAGAAATGGTCAGGTCTCTTGGGAGCATGAGGTTGAGAATCAAGATTCTTTGAGGCTGATAAACGTGCATCTAGGTATGCTGGAATGGCTGATGGGGAGGGGGATTCAACCTGGAGCAGCTCAAAATACCTTTTTTGAATTTCAGTCATTTGGGCTGTATCCCATTTGGAATACTCCCTCATTTTTATAATAGTTTCTCCAAATGTAATGTCCTCTGGGAGGGGGGGGGTCTCCCCTCAATGGAATCCTCATCTGGGGAGTAGTAGTCTAAGGGAGAAGCTATTTGGGATGGGTAAGTAACTGACTCAATCTGAGGAGGAGGAGGCTTCTTCCTCCTGGGAGAGGGTAGGGGATAGAGGTAGCTGAGGCAGGCCTGGGGCTAAGTACAGGCAATGTGGGTGCTGTGGAGGCTGGAGATCTAAGGGCCACGAAGGCTTGCAGCAAGGATTGTGAAAAGGACTGCCAGTCTGGTTGTTCCTCTGAAGGAGCAGACAAATGCTTAGTCTTTTGTTTCTTTTTTAAAGGAGTTGATTTGGTAGAAGCTGAGGGCCTAGTTTTAGGGATCTGGCCTACAGATGAGGATTCTGAATCCCGGATCGCAGATGGTTGTCCAGTGGAGCCTGGTTCCCCCTCGACTTTGGCAGTAGCAGACATTGGAAAAACCTCCGTGGACTTGCCTACCAGTACTTCGGAAGAGGCTTCCTCAAGGGAAGTCGCTGAAGGTGCAGTTTCTAGTAGACGACCGTCAACCCCTATATCAGGGGCAGGAGTTGTAGGCCTAGAAAAACTCTGGCCTTTTTTTTTGCTGGTTTCGCCTGGGCGGCTGACTCCGATCCATTCGTAAGGTAAGATTCTTTAACCTTTGGTTCTCAAGGTATAAATTGAGGGCAGCCAGATGGCTTCTGAGAGTTTTGGGAACAAATGACTGGCAGATGGTACAGGAGGTATGAGTGTTCCCGGCCTAAAGAGAACAAGCAAAGCAAATGGGAGTCTTTGTAAGGAATTTGACGTCTGCATCTACATTTTTCCATTCTTCCGGACATCGGCTAAGGAAACAGGCAACAACCTAAGCTCAAGCAAAGACAATAATAAGTTTTCCCCAACAGGGTACTTAATTTTTTAACATAAAAACAAAAAACACTAGGTTACTAAAGGTGGTCTTAACAAGTAAAGAAAATACAGGAACAAAGATGAGACATATATATCACCAAGGCTGCTGTGAGACGAACACGTCACGTTAAAAACTAAATTCTTTAATACGAACAATAAAAAGTAGCATAAAACAAAGTCCTAGGGTGGATAAGCGCTTTCGGTAAAAACCTTCTTCAGATCCTTACCCATTAACCAAGGAAATCTTCAAGAATCTTGAACAAGCTGGACCAATAAGCTTCTCAAACTGAATCAACCATTTAGCATATCAAGATGACCAATGAGAGACCATCAGAAACTATTTCTTCCAATCAGTTGCATGCCAGTCTCAAATTAATTCAGAATAACAGTAGAACCAATCAACAAAAAACAGGAACAAGCTGGTACAATGAACTAGTCATACTGAACCAGCATTTTAGCATAAGGAAAAAGGACCATTCGGCTTTAATCAGGAAGGTTTTTGCCAATAAGAACCAAGTCATGACTATTCATAGTCAGGAAGCTTGTCTTCCAATAGAAATTAGACCTTGACTATTCATATTCATCTAAGGAAGAGAGCCAGTGAAAACATCCAGTAGAAGCAAAAGGAAACCTAGCATGATTTTTCTTTTCTATCAGTAAAGTGGCTCTGTTTCTTAGTGGAACTCTGTTTTTCTGATCAAGTGACTGTGCACAGTGACAGTTGTTACCAGCCAATCGAGAAAAATATCCTCAAATGTAAAATAAGGCAATAGCTGTTAGTAATTGCAAGACCAAAGTAACCAATCAACTGTTGTCAAGAACACCTTCTCCTTATATGAAGAGAAAGAAAGTAAAGTAAGACAGCAGAATACATAGCTCATATATATTCAAGTCTGTAAAGCAATCAGCATGTTACATTAGATCAACTGCATTTCTTGACAAGGCCTCTTGCTTTTAAAATGGGCTTAAGGGGAATAACACCATTAAGACAAGGTGGACGATCAGCTCTGAGTTCCATAATCCATTTAGCTTCTTGTAGTTCAGTGTTATGTATATCACCCCTTCTCAAATTCCCTCTTAGCATACTTATGGCCATAAACTGAAACCGGTGTGTTTTGTTGTTTTTAATATGCTCATATAAGGCATTGGTCTCAACACTGTTACAAATAGCAGACAAGTGTCGTAGAATCCGTTCTTTAAATGTTCTATTGGCTTTGCATACATAGCAGGCTGGACAGGACGTGCAAGTGGCTATGTAAACAATGCTGGCACTCTTACAAGTAGCCTTTCCTTGGAAATAGTATTTGAATCCAGTAACTGGATGTACAAAAACATTTTTTTACAAATATGTGGACAAGCCTTGCAAAAACATCTCCATGTCCCTTTCTCTGCATCAGATGTATGACACGGACTTTATTTGGGGTTAATCAAAGTCTCTTTAATTGATGGCAGGTGTGTACCCAAGATGACTGACTGCTGTAATTAAAGCAAAAGGTACTTCAACAAAGTATTAGTTTAAGGGTGTACACACTTATGCAACCAGCTTATTGTACGTTTTTTATTTTTTATATTTTTTCCCCCAACAGATTTGGTTGCGTTTCAATTGAATTGTACAGGTTACAGGACACATTAAAGGTGTGAAAAGTTTTGAAATGATTTATTGTGGTCTCATTTTTTTATATCAGAAAAACCTGGCATTTAATATATCCACTGTGTGTGTGTGTGTGTGTGTGTGTGTGTGTGTGTGTATGTATGTATGTATGCATGCATATATATATATATATATATATATATATATATATATATATACAATCACACAAACATACATTTTTTATATACATAAACATATAGACACTAGTTAAGAAGTGATACTAGCACTCTAAGACAGAAAAGTTGAAGCTTCTAAGGCATGACGCAAAATGAGAAATCCATTTACGCACAAAAAAAAAGTTTTTGGAGTACTGGGAAAGATACACACAAAAAATACCCTCTTACAATAGGGAGATTACCAACTACCTGACAAAAATGATACAAGTATAGTAATAATAAGAAAAAACTTGGCTGAGACAAGCCTGAGCAGAGCAGACTATGTCTGTTCTCTATGACAGGCAAATGAAATCTGAGGTAATCTTGGGGACAGGAGGGGATTGCAGGTAAGGGAAGCATCTTAAGCTGTGGATCCTGAAATCTAACAACAGCAGAATTAATTAAGGAATGGACCCAAGACATAACATCAGATGTATAGTTAAGTCTCATGTCAGTTTGTTAAAATACAAACACCAAGCATAAAAGTAACTTTCTTAAATAAGAAAATACAATAAAACAAAAAGTTTAAAATAGAAGGTTTTTTTTCCCAAAGGGAACTCATCTGCTCAAGAAAGGAATAGCAAAAGCCAATCATCATTTCTTGGAAGCCAACACAGGTGCACAGTCTTCAACTACAGGAAAGCTCTGAAGGGCTTGGCAGCTAAACGTGTCTTTTCAGTCAGCTCAGCTTGAGCTGATTGACCGATTGCATGCATGGCAGGTGCCCTTAAGCTTTGGATACTGACCAGCTGTAATATCCTTGGCAGGATACAATGCATAAAACTAAGACTACTGCAACACTCATCAATTTGAAAAACATCAAGTGATCATCACCACAGCAGCTACTATGAGCTTTCCATGCAAATACATGCACCTGTGATGAGGGTTAATGCAGTCACAGGTTGGTGTCATGATGTCCACTAAATAGACCACCCTTTAAATAAATGACCTTCTTACAAGGGATTTTGACATTGGATGGAGCCCATGTACCCCCCACCCCACCCCCCCCCAAAACCTGAGAAAAGGCATGCCCATCTTCTCCACTTCAGCAGATTTCCAAGCTACTAACCGACTACAGTCACCTGGACAGTAGTTAGGTTTTTATCCCTGTATGTCAAAAGAGGTGGTTCCAATTGCACATATTTTACTGTCAGCTTAGAACTAAGTTACATACCTACTAAAATCTTCAGAGCTTTGCTTGATAAAAACTTACACAGCTGTATAGAAGCAAATATTTTTATTGTTACAAGTGCATTTACCACAGTCAGCTTATTAAGAAATTTGACAAACACCACCAAAATCCTCACTGTTTAACCTATTGATTAATCACTGTACAAGTCACTCAATACATCAGCATTTCAAACACCACAAAGGTCCCTTAATGTTAAGTGTGCCGTGAAGGCAGTCAACCACAATCAACCTACCCAGATGCTCATGTCAAGGTCCTTATGTTTTTCCTTCATGCTGGTCCTACCACACATCCTACAGAACATGAATCTATGAATGAACATATCAAATATTCCAAGGTCTGAGTCACCACTACGAAAACATCACCTTTCCAAAAGTTAGCAAGAGCAACACTCCAACATACACCACGACCAAGTTAATGGCCTGCATGAACTCCTAAAGCCTGTCTTCATGTGCATGCTGCTAAGCTACACTGCTTAATTCCTAGCTCATGAAATCAATCTCAGTTTGCAGGTCAGTACTCTAATCTATCCTTTGCTTAACACAGCTGCAAGCTTTTACTCATATTACTTTACACACGTTTTGGAGTATGCAAACAAATATGGCATCTTAGCTCGTATTCCAATGTAGATTTAGGCAGGGACACAAAATGATCAATGCAGTACTATACATGACCAAAAACTATTTATTTAAATACAGAAACCAAAACAAACAAAGCTAATTTCTACTGCCTTTCTTTGGTACATCAAATTTCATTGTCAACTAGCAATACCACATTTAAAACAGATAGATGCGTCAGCATTTTGGAAGAAAGCTGTGGTGGCTGCATTACCCAAACAGGGTAAGGGCCAATCAGACCTAGCATAATACACATCCATATCAATTTTAAACAATAATTATAAATTGTTCCATGTCTATACCAGCTAAAAGAATAGCAAATGTGTTGCCAAAATTGATAAATATGAAACCATGTGGTTTTTTGGAGGGGAGGCAAACATTTGACAACATTAATAGAACAATGATGAACCACAATGAAACAGAATATAATAAAATGCTGCTACTGTTAGTGGGTCTTAATGCAGAGAAAACGTATACAGGATCCAAGGCAAGAATTAAAGTGTGTTTGTACAAAGGATCCAGGCATGAGTGTCCTCTTTCCCTTGCATTTGCTTTATATTTAGAGCCATTGGTAAAATAAGGGACTCAAATTCAATGATATAATTGTCATGGTAATCAAGAAAAGTTAGCTTTATCTGCAGATGATATTTGTAGTTGGTCATACCTGTGTTGTAGACATTATGAGACTGTTTCAAATCTTTTCAGGATATAAAATTAATGAAAACAAAACAGAGACTACAGCCATAAATTATGTACCCACACATGAACTGGTTCAGCAATACCCATATTTAAAGGTACACAACAATATGATATATTTGGTTGTATGGATTAAACAGGTTTCTGTTATGGCATTTAAGGATATGTGAGAAACTTGGAAGTTCTTGTTTATTGATTATGAACAGTAAGATACAAACAGTGAAAATGTTTTTAGTCCCATTAATTTTTATATAAAGGTCAAACATAATTTTATCAACCAGTGCAGTAGTCGAACAATAATTACAGAGCTCAGCAAATTTATCTGGTAAGGGAAGAGGGCAACAGTTAAGTGGGTATGTTGATCCTCTCAAAAGAACAAGGTGGTTTAAGATTGCCTGATTTGAATGGATATATTACAGCTATGCAGTTAAGGCTCACATGCCCAACACAAGCAAAAGATTATAATTCAGTGTGTAAAAAGATGATGATGGGGGGGGGTCAAGAAGTAACAGTGGGATTTTGGAAGCAGAACCTTAAGGTAAATAACAACCATACAGAATACTGTATTCATAAAGTTACAGAAAGTAGTCTTAAGAACCAAGCCAACAAGGAAATGGAGAAACATTTTGCAATAAGGATGACTGGAAGAAGTGGTAGTTTACTTAAGAAAACTGGAAAAGGAACTAAGGTATAAGCAGCAAATAACTACAGCGGGAAAGGTAATAGAGTGGGATGAGGACAAAAAGTTTGGACTGCTTTCCGCTACATGGGAATTGACAAAGTAAACCAAAGACAAAGGAACAGGGGGTATCCTTAAATGAAAGACCTGATCTAGTAGAGCTTTTAGTTAAATCTGGAACAGAAGATGTTGCTTAAATAAATGGATAGCTAGTAAGGCATATATAATATTGTACAATAAGTATAAGAATCAAGAAGTACAGGTGAGAAAAGACTGGGAAGAGAAACTGGAAAAGCAGTATGCGTGGGAACAATGGAAGGACATATGTACAGCTCTCAAGAACATTTAGGATTTTGTTTGATAATGTTTGCATGAGTATTTTGTACACCAAGGAAATTTCAAAATCATTTTTTCTCCGGTAGACAGCAAATGCTGGAGGTATGGTGGGAAAGTAATAGGTAACTGGAAACATGTTTTTTGAGTGTGCAATGAGTTGGCAGATGTTAAAAATTCCCCACAAAGTACTCTGTCAGCAATATTGGGGGAACAAATGGCTGGTAATGAAGGAAATGATTATTTTGACCTGGGTCACTGGATCTGAATTATCTAGACATAGTAAGGTCTTATTCAAGTTTAATTCTGTTGACTGCCAAAAAAACAATTACTAGAAAATGGAAATCAAAATCTAAACCAAATGAATTTGAGATAAAAAAAAAATTAAAAAGTAAAAAAATACATAAATAAAAACTAGAAGAGTGATCCTTAAAAAGGAAAGGAGCACATTACATAGAAATACATGGAATTTGTGCAAACAATATATGCATAATGATGTTCAGCAGGAAGAGTAAGATTTAAGATAACGCAGAAATTGAGCAATATAGGTAATGTCGGATAGAATAAGATCTGTACAGTCTCATTTTCGTCCAGTTCAACATTAGGGTTGCCTGATCCAATTTGATCTGGCCTTGGCACCTTCTAGAGCTGTGGATCCAAAGCTCTGACTCCTCCCCTACCTATAATTCCCTCCTCTCCACCAACTTATCTCAGACTGGATTTGTTGACTTTATCCAAGTTGCAGGTCTATTCCTGAAACTGCATAAACCTGTAGGTGTCAAGATTAACACACTGACTTGTACTGTGGTATTAGGAAAAGGAACATTTTGAACAGGCAGGGCCTTAGGCAAGGTCTGTCCAAGCACTAGAACCTGCAGGTGACAACTGCGGAAGGAGGGAGGGATGAAGAAATGGATGAAAATGAGTCCACACTGATCTACTGACATGTTAAGTACATTATTTTTGAATTCAAAGCTGTTCATCTGATTCAAAATTTGGGGGAGATTCTCAAGCTAATGAAACAGACACCTGGGTGGTATAAAGGAGGGACATTCCAGAGTATGGTGGAACCAAAAGATGAAAGTGCTCTGGATTTCACATCCAATTTATACTGGGATATAAATGTGTGGACCATGGACCATGTTGATGTTCTATAAATGTTATCAATGGAAACTTTCTTCATGAACACTATAGAAATAGACATCAATCTTGTGGAATGGGCTTTTGGTTTTGTGTGCAGGGGTAAACCCCAGTCATTACATACAAAGGAAATACAGTATGACAGCCATTTAGAAATTATTGACTTTTAAAACAAATAGCGAGTAACACTGCGAGCAACTTAAACGAAAACTCAAGCAAATATCCTTTGACACAAGTTTAATAAGCGCTTTCGGTGGAAACTGTATCCCACCTTCTTCAGACAAGTTACAAATCAATTAAAACCCTTTATATACATAAAATTCGCTCCAATTAATCAATTAAATGGAGCATTATTTTTAAAGAACCAGGCAATACTATTATGCACTCCTACATAAAAAATAAACCAAATATTGAATATATAAACTTAAAATTAAAAAATAAAGAAACAAAAAACAAAAAAAAACAAATATATATACACACAGCTTCTCAAACAAAATAAATTAAACCAATATAATCCAACTCTTATTTACCTGTTCAAAGCTAAACCTTTAAGAATACATTTAATAGAAATATATTTGTTTAGCCCAGGATATATATGTGCTTCAGTTCTTATTTGCCATTTAATTTCATCTATCTCCAAATTTAATTGCCATGGGCCTCCCCTAGGGTCTAAATGTGTTTGTTGCAAGACAGAAAACTTAAAATTATGATCAGGGAAGTCAAGAACATGCCTAGCCAAGGCATTATTCTTATCTTTTATCTTCAATAAAGCTTATCCCCATCCCCCATTCAATCAAAATAGTTCTAACTTTGCATCTAATGCTTTTACAACATATAATGAACTGAATGGGAATGACGGTAACGATGGTTGTGATGACATAAATAATATTAATAACGATGTCATACAGCCAGTACGTAGAAGTGAGAGATTGAACAATGCTACTAGGAACAATAATAATAATAATAACTCTATGCATCAAGGGCCTGTTAATATTAATAATCAATCGGAGCCTAATAATGCATCAAATTTTTGGACAAATCAGGGAGGCAGGAACAACAATCACAGGGGGAACAGGAATCAGACCCAAGTGTGGAACAAACGCAATCAGTGGAGGAGGTGACAATGACAGTTAAGCATACACCTCAAATTCTTAAGAATGTTAAAGAGGACTTCATTATTTATAACTATACCTCCTTGGATGTTTCTGAAGAGATGATTAATTTTTTCTCAAAAGGACTGACCTTTGTTCTGTACAGAAATATGGACATGGTGCGGACAATAATTGACTTAAAACTATTTGTGCGCAAGCTCAATTTGCAAGTGTTTTTTTTGGGGGGGTATCATCTTTGACTAATACCTTAAGGGTTTCTAGCCTTTTTAATCCCCCCTTACACAGTATTCTTAATATTTTGGAAAAATCTGTGAGATGGATGTAAGATCTATTAATAAGGATAAAAATATTAGAAGCACTGGAATGCTTAACATTACAGAACAGGAAAGGGAGTTCATTAATTTGTTACACGATAGTAGAATCAGGGTGATGAAACCTGGCAAAGGGGGAGGCCTTGTTTTTATGGATCAAAAGACATATGTAACATATATGGAGAAATATTTAAATACTGGAGTGCACCTTCCAGTAAGCTTAAATGAAATTAATTTGGCATATAAAAAAGTCAATATTATGCTAAATGATTTGTTTTTGGAGGGAACCATTGATATGGATACTTTTCAGTATTTATCAATGAGCGCACCTAGGATACCTGCTCTCTTTGGATCCCCAAAAATTCATAAAAGCCATAATGACCCCCCCTTTAGGCCAATTGTCGACGACAGAGGTTCGATCACGTACGGATGTGCTAAATACGTGGACAGTATTTTAAGACCACTTATTGAGACTGAACCTGAAATATGTAAAGACTCGTGGAGTTATTTAGAAAATATAAATACATTAGAATACTGTAAAGATTCAATTTTTCTTACTGTCGATGTTAAAGACATCTATACGGTCATCCCTCAAACTCTTGGCCTGGAATGGATCAGAGATTTCATGAACTTTAAACAAGTAGAAGAGAGAACCATCTCTGTAGTAGAAACATTACTCAAAATTGTGTTGAAAAACAATTTTATGATGTTTGATGGTCGCTTCTACTTACAGAATACTGGGATAGCTATGGGCTCCCCCTGTGGGGGTAGTTATGCCAATTGCATTATGGCATACTGGGAGAGAACTTTACTCTTTCGTAACAACCTTTTTATAGACAATGTCACCTGGTACACTAGGTACCAGGATGATATGTTTTTACTATGGAAGGGTTCTAAAGCTAGGCTTCCAATTTTTATGGATAATATTCAATCCATGACTGATTTTTTTGAATTTACGTATCAATGTGAAGAAATGGCTATTAATTATTTGGATGTTAGTTTATTTAAGGATGACAACAATGGTAGATATAAAAGTTTAGCATATAGGAAGCCGTCTTATTCAAATTCCTTTCTTCACTTTTCCAGTAGCCATCCATTCCATCAAAAAAAAGCTGTCGTCACGGGACAGTTGGTTAGAGCGGCTAGGATGGTTACTGATGATGAAGATTTTGAGGTAGAATGCTCCCTGCTTAAGACTGTTTATTAGTAGAGGTTATCCGAACTCCCTGATTGACTCTATATGTTTAGAGGTTAGAAATAAAAGATGGGAAGGACATTTTAGGCCTTTATTATCCAATAAATCACTTTCTATAATAAATTCCTCAGAGGCAGTTATTAATAATATTTCTCTCACCCAGAAGTAGATTATAGAGTTAGCTTCCTTTGAACATATTCTTTGGACCATTATAGGATCAAAGAAATCATATATAAGAATTGGTCTATTATTACTGAGGATAAAGCTATGCTTTCGCTTTTGGGTATAAAACCAAAAGTTACCTTTAGAAGAGGGGCTAATTTAAAATCTATTTTAGAAATGAATGTAAAACCTTTAAGTTGCAGTAATCCAGGTATGTCTAAATGTGGTGCATGGAACCAATGCAAATATATTTGTTTGGATAAAAAAGTTAAAATAAAGAATCTTGTTTATTGTATTAAGGGAAGATATAACTGTCACAGTAGGGCAGTTATATATGTCGCAATCTGCTCTCAGTGTTCCGTTTATTACATTGGAAAAACTGAAAGAAAGTTGAAACAACGTATTTACGAACATTATTATGCTATTTCTAAAAAAGATGAGAATAATGCTTTGGCTAGGCATGCTCTTGACTTCCCTGATCATAATTTTAAGTTTTCTGTCTTACAACAAACACATTTAGACCCTAGGGGAGGCCCATGGCAATTAAATTTGAAGATAGATGAAATTAAATGGCAAATAAGAACTGAAGCACATATATATCCTGGGCTAAACGAATATATTTCTATTAAATGTATTCTTAAAGGTTTAGCTTTGAATAGGTAAATAAGAGTTGGCTTATATTGGTTTTAACTTTTTTTGTTTGAGAAGCTGTGTGTATATATTTGTTTTTTTGTTTTTTCTTTATTTTTTAATTTTAAGTTTATATATTCAATATTTGGTTTATTTTTTATGTAGGAGTACATAATAGTATTGCCTGGTTCTTTAAAAATAATGCTCCATTTAACTGATTAACTGGAACGAATTTTATGTATATAAAGGGTTTTAATTGATTTGTAACTTGTATGAAGAAGGTGGGACACAGTTTCCACCGAAAGCGCTTATTAAACTTGTGTCAAAGGATATTTGCTTGAGTTTTCATTTAAGTTGCTCGCAGTGTTACTCGCTATTTGTTTTAAAAGTTTGTGACTTTTTTGCAGTTTTTTAAATTATGACTTTATAATACATTTCTTCCTAATTTTACTTTAGAAAAAAAGGATACAAAAAATTGATACGACTTTCCTATGTCCTTGGTACAGTGCAAGCAGAATCTAGTCTATCTGTGAACATCTAGTGTGCGTGTGGTAGACAGTCTCCGTTGTTTGAAAACTTGAGCAAAATGACTGGAAAATCAATAGATTGATTCTAATTTGCTTCAGATGTCACCACTGGAAGAAAAGAAAAATTTATTCTCATTGCTATTCCGCCTTTATGGAAAATAAGATAAGTGGTTTCCATGATAGTGCTTGTAATTGAGAAATCAGTCTAGTGGATGTAACTGGGACAAGAAAAGTGGTCTTTCCAAGAGAGAGACTTAAGATTCACTGAGGCTGCCGGTTCAAAAGGTGTCTAAGTTAGGGTTTGAAGCATGACTGGCTTCCTATGGGGGAACTAGATACCTAACGTCTTGTGAGCAGGAAAGTCTCCTTGATGAAAGCTATGCAGATTGAGAGAGGCAATGGAGTAATCATTATGCCATATATGAAAATTTGAAATGGCAGCATTTTCACTTTGATAATAGAAAAAGTAGATCCTTGCTGAAAAAGTTCAGATAGAAAATCCAAGATCGATAAGAGGGGAGCAGAGAACAGATTCAAACCCCTTGATGAAGCCAAGACAGAACATATTTTTTCAACTTGCTTTGACAAATCTTTCAGGTTGATTGTTTTTGTGAGGAAGAAATAACATGAACCACAGAAGAGGAAAGCTTGGCATTTTTGGCTATTCAAAAACCATGCAGTCAGTTTTAAGGCTTGTAGATCTGCTATAGGCTACCTGAATAAGTGACTCAGAAGATCCAGGTCAGACTCCAATACACAAGGTGGGTGTATTAAATGAGGCCAAAGGAAGGGGAACCTAACCTGCTGCAGCCAGAAAGAAGCAATGAGGGTCACCTTGGTCTTGCATCTTGTGGCTTTCTTAATGAATTTTCTCAACAGTTGTATAGGGAGAAAGGTACAGAGTGTGGACTACAACATCGCTCTGTGGCTGCCCTTTTGGAAGGATTTGGGCAAAGTAACTGCTACACTTGTTGTTCAGGTATGAAGCAGAGAGGTCACAGCAAGGTTGGCCTCAGGAACTTAAAATTTCTGTAGCCACAGCCTGGTTGAGTGATCACTCATGAGGCAAAAGGACTGCCCTGGTCAACTTGCCTGCTAGTACATTTAACATCCAGGCTATGTGCGTTATCAGAAGGTAATGGGAAGACATCATCCACTGTCATACTCTCATGAACTCTTGGCAAAGTGGATATGATCATGTTCCCCCCTGTTTGTTGAGGTACCATACTACTGACATACTATCCGTCTGGATGGATATCACACCCTTGGGTAGGTAGTCTTAAAAAGCCTAGAATGCGAGAAGGTCCACACTCATCTCAAAGATATTGATTGTAAAGTTTGGCCTGTACACGTGACCAAGTACCTTGAACCATCTTCCCCTCAAAATGCACCCCCACCCTAGAAGCGAAGCATTTGTGGTCACTGTAGCAGGGGGAAATCAGTGGATAAAAATGTCTCCCTTCTGTGACTGATGAGGTTATCCACCATTTGATATGATCTCTGCAAATTTGTGAAAGACTAATTTTGGCATGAAGGGGGTTTAGACTCTGTGCCCACTGGACTGAGATGGTCCACTACAAAATGTGGTAACTCACCAGAGAAACTAAAGTGATGGTAGAGACCATCAAACCTAACAAACTGAAAACTAAATCTGCTTGAGGAAGGGGAAACTGGGCTACCTGAGAGGCCACTGGTCTTAAAGACATCACCCACTCCTCTGGAAGTTTGGCAATTTGAAGAACTGTGTTGAGATGACATCCTATAAACTCTATCTGCTGCATGGGCGACAGCTAGCTTTTTTGCTTGATTTATTGTGATCCTTAGTAGATCTGTAAGATGGAGTAGTAGTGTCTATTGTACCAGTAGATCCCTGGAAGTAGCAGTTAGGAGCCAATCATCTAAATATGGGAAGACATAAACCCCTTGCAGTCAGAGATGAGCTGCTACCACTACCATAACCTTCTGTGAACACTGGGGGGGGGGGGCTGTAGAGAGACCAAAATGCAGTGCTCTGAACTGAAAGTGAATGGACGTGGCCAGAAATATAGAAACCTCCTGGACTGCCTATGTATCTTTATATGACAGTGGGCATCCTGGAGATCTATAGAGCACATCCAATCATCCTTTTTCAATGCAGATAATATGGCCTGTACTGTGACCATCTGGAACTTTGTCTCATAAATTGACTGAGGTGGCCGAGGTCTCCAGTTTTCTTCGGAACTTGGAATAGACTTCAGATTGGGGGGACCTGTTTGTTGAGACTTTTTTTTTTTTTTTGTAGCAACTTTGAAACCCTTGTTGCTACAGATTCCAATTGACTGGGTGGAACACTTTGAACCTTTAAAATTCTTTTTTTCGGAAGGAATGGTATAGTCTCTGGTGACTAGCCTTAGCACCTAGGAATCCAAAGTAATGCTTTGCCAGGCTTGTGGATGGAAGGTTAGGCATCCTGCCTGACTCCAGAGAATGGCAGAAGTGTAACCCTTCAGGAGAGCTGACAGAGTTTCTTGGTGAAAGGACCATGAAAACCTTGATTGTGCGGTCCACCTCTAGCCAAGGGGCAAAGTCTTGTTGAGTATCTCCTCCTCTGCTGGGGGGGGGGGGGGGGGGGCAAGTCTCCAGAAGTGTCTTGGTGAAAACCCTGTGATTTTATGAACCACATCATCTTACTGACCCTTTCATTCCTGGTATAAGACCTCTGAGGGATGGAAAATGGATTCCTCTGGCAGACAGGATCTTACTGTCCTGCTCCCTCCTAGCATTTCTTTAACTTTTCTGCCCCAAAGATGATGCCGCCATTGAATGTGGCATTAACAAAGGACATCTCGAAGCTTTCTGTGAAACTGCAGAGCTGCATCCAGGCATGATGGAACAAGGTAATGCCTGTGTCTGCTGCTCATGCTGTACCATCTGCTGCGTTAGAAAGCAGGCACACACTGGAAGTGGACTGTAGGGTAGACAAGTGGGTGTCCACTGTGTTTTGAACATCTGGTTGCAAGTTATCCAAGAGAGATTCTGAAATCTCCTTGGTCATGTCCCTCTGAAAATGAGTCATATGTGCAAGGTAAATAAGGGCCCTGAGTGCAAAAGTCACCAAAGCACAAGTCCATTTCCCTAGACTAATGCCTTTCACTTCCTGTTAGGGGGATGAACAGAAGAATTTTCCTCAGACAGTTGCTTTTTGGAGACTGCTGCTACTAGCATCTACTGGTGGTCCACTTGTCCAATGTTTTCTGTGTTTTGGTGCCACTAAAACCTTGTCAGGCTTTTTGGGGATGGTTTCCACTATGTCAGGGTCCATCCATGCTCACTGTGCCACAAAATGTACCAGATCATCCACTGGGGGAGGGGTACCACCACCCAGGATGCAAATGAGCCAGTACCGAAAGCTTCGAGGAACAAAGATTTGTCGGAGGAAAGGGGTTTTGGTGGAACAACACCCCCCCCACACACACACAACACCAATTCTAGAGTGTTACCAAATGTGATGTCTTACAGAAGATCTAGGGGAACCATCACCTTCATCCAAATCTATCTCTTCAGTGACAGACTTGGGGGGGGGGGATCTAGGTGCGTCCATTTGCACATCTGTTTTCTAGAAGCCTGTCTCCGAGGTGCTTCTGGAAAAAGGGATGAATCAGACTGGGAACTAGAGTATCGAGTACCCTCAAAGTGTATAGGATTTGACTGTCCCCCTTCCATCAGAATAAGAGGAATAAGTCACACTATCCACTGGGAGTCAGGATGGATTCAAACTCAAGGTCTATACCTGCCCCTCTTGGTCCAGCCACGGCCTTTTCTACAGGCCCAAAAGCAGACACTATGAATGAAGCAAAAAACATGTTCTCCCTATTCAAAGTCTCAGGAACTTTTCCCAGTCCAAATGAGGTCAGCTCTGAAGATGACCTCAGACACAAGCTATCGAGTGCTGAGGCCCTGAGAGGAAGAGACAGCCCCAAACAATTCAGAGTCAACTACACCTCCAGGAACCAGACACTGAAAGTTCAGCTCAGATACTTATCTCAATCCAAAAGAATCACGAGTCAAGACAGTAAGGAATGTAGCTGATGCCAAAGTTCTCTAGACTGTTTGATCCAACTGAAGTGCACTGAAAGGGCTTGGACTTTTGAGAACTGCTTCCGAAAAATGAACTGATAATACAGAAATGGGTGGAGGGCTTGATGGGCCCGAGCTTCCCTTGGTGACAGCACCGAGAGGATTCCCAGTTGGATTTGTGTCCTTAAGAATTTCCTCATCATATGGTTGACATTCATTTCAGTAAGTATTCTGGTGAATTGGACCAACCTCGATGATACCACCGATGAAGGCCAGAAAAATCAACTTTCTTGTAAAATAGGTAAATGGAGTCCAGGACTCCCGTGAAAATCTAGCTCGAGGAGAGGGAGTTTGGATCTGACCTCCTTGCTGTGTTCAGTACCAGACCAAAGATCAGGCAGATTTAGGGACCTTTTCTTTGAATTCTTGGATCTGTTTTCCTCTAACTTTCTCTTCATATCTTTTTTTTTTTTTTGTGTGTAGACCTGTTTCTTTTTCTGTGTATATCCTCAGACTTCTCTTTCCTTTTTTCTGTTTTACTGCCTGGGGAAGCTAAAGCTGGCCTAGTAGCAGAACGGGTCTACTTCAGACCGTCAAAACTCCAGATCATCGAAGACTACATCAAGACGAAAATAACAAAAACTCATTTCAGCAAAAGACCGGAGCAACAAAGATCTTCCCAGAGTAAGTAATCACTCATCGAAAAAGACACAAAACCTAAACTGCACCATCCCTAACCCGCTGCACACCCCTACACCCCCCTTAACTAAATATATATCAACTCTGACATCACACTACAGTTGGGAAAAGAGCACAGCTCACCTTGTCGGCCAACAGGTGATTTACCCTGGGAAAATCTTCATTGCTCCAGTCTTTTGTTGAAATGGGTTTTCGTTATTTTCATCTTGACTATGTGGTCTTTGATGATCTGGGTTTCAGATGATCTGAAGGGGACCCCAGAAGACATAGTTAGAAAGGAAGATGATGAGCAAACCTTTTAAAATAACTATTTGTTTCCAGCTTTTAATAGCCCTGGACCCAAAAGGAGCATGAATATCAGTCAGCTTGAAGGTGGGCAGCATCTAAGCAATAAACACAAACAATGCGAGTCTTGAGGAGGAATTTTGCGTCTGCAAGCACAGCACTTTTTAAAGCCTTGTTTGTCTGACATCAGAAAAATTTGTAATAAACTGTAATATTTGAAAAACACAAAGCTTAGCCTACAGAAATAACGGGTTCTTATTGCTAAATCGAATTTTCAATTGTTCGAATCACTAAAGAGCGACCTTTAGTGATCGAACAATTGAAAATTTGAATTAGTCAAAGTAAACAAAAAAGAAAAAGTAAAGGATGTAAGGCAGGGGGCAAGCTGCACCCACCGCTACTTAAATATATCAACTTTGAGATCGCACTACAGTGTAGGAAAGGGAAATCTTCCCTTTCTGCACATTACAGTGCGATCTCGAAGTTGGTATCTAAGTAGTGCGGGGGGGGGGGTGCCCTGCTTTAACCCGTCAGGGTAAGTTTTCTTTCTTTTCTTTTTTTTTTTTTTATTTCGAAGTTACGGAACTTCAATCATATGGTATCGACCATATGGTATTCGAAGTTCCATAACTTCGATTTTGTAATAGGTAACCGGAAATAACACCTACAACCTTGCATCTAGTAACTAGACCAAAAACACTATCTAGAAAAGACATATCAAAAAACCTAACCTGTTTCTGTTACCTTACAAATATCCTAAAATTACCTAAAAGCTACATCACACAACTATACTACCTACCACTTCTACTAAGTATCCTAAAAGGGAAGGGAGGAGTCAAAAATAAATATAACCTTAGGAAAAAAAAAACACTTTCACTTATCGTGAAAAGTAGAATTCTCAGATACACGTCTGGAAGATTGAGGTGACAATTGAGATCTGAGGTAACTTGGTGGAGAGGAGGGAATTATGGGTAGGGGAAGAGTTACATTCTCAGATCCATAGCTCTAGAAGAAGGTGCCAAGGTCGGGTCCCACAGAATCCAACAATTCAAACATTGAATGGGACAAAAATACACATCGGATCATATTAAATGTATATAAATGGAAAAAAATGTTAATATGGTTTGTTTTCTTTTCTATTAATGTGTGTCTGCCTATATCTTAAGTGATAATTTAATAAAGGTGCTAAAAAGCATTTTTTCCTTTATTGTATTTACCTAGGTTGAAAGTGAAACTGGTCTAGTTGGATCAGCGTTCAATTCCAGTTGACAAATGAAAAAAAAATTTAAAAAAAAAATCAATCTACAGTATTAGGTCATGCATTTCTGTCAGATTTGAAAATCTACAGTTTAAAAAAAAACAGACAAACACATCTTCATCACATTCTACACTGCCAAACATCAAGAGCAGAAAACATTCTGATTACATGCGGCCCAAGTCTCTGTCACAGGTGAAATGTATCAGTAGATGTTAGGAACCTGCTCTGAACTGTGCTTTTACAGTTATAAGCCTGAACTTTGGTAAGTGGTTAAAGAACAAGACGAGTATCAGTTTTCAGAACACTGAAAACAAACTGTGGTAAATGATTTGCTCACAGTTACAACATATACAAAGAAAAATGAATCTCAAACTAGATTTCTGTGCTGACTGTATCAAGCTACTTTATCCCGCAAAACTAAATCCCAGGCCATGCTGTCATCCACTAACAAGCACAAAAGGATTTTCTTCAAAACCAGACATGTAATATGTTGACTCCTAATGTGTTTAAAAATGTTCACATCCTTTTGCTGTGAGTGGCAAGCAGGAAATGAAACTGTGTGATCTGAACAGCTCTTGTTTTAATATGGCTTCAAGACTTTCCCTGCCACTGCAGCAAATCTAAAACATTTGTACAAGAGTTGTTGCCATACAAAATTGTCACAATGAATTTGACTTCTGTAACCAAATCCTGAAAATGCTGTCACAATTCAAAAGCAAAGTTATGAAAAATTCTTAACTTAAAATAAAGAAAAAAAATTCCACACACAAATTTATGCTGAAATAGCTCAAAATGCAAGTGCACCTTAATGTCATAAAATCTAGACTACACACCACATACAGGCAATTTTAAAAGCATGGAGAAATGAAACTCAAACTTGGCACAACACTTGGATAATAAAAATGAAATCAGAAACCATCTTTAAATACTGGGCCTCCATACAGCAGCAAAATGTAACATTAACCATGATGCTTACCCATGTAAAATGTGATGGCTAAGAAAAGAAGTAATGATTAACAGAACTTAATCACTTACTCAGGCCTTTTGATCCCATGTCGTCAGGGATCTCCTGTGGAGCAGTCCGAGAGTGTAAGCAAACAAAAAAAGGAAAAAAAAAAATAATCACAAAGAAAACATCTGTCAGTATAATATAAAACAGGCTCTACTGTTAGGAGACAGTTTTCAAGAATATTACAGGTAGTCACCAGGGCAGAAAAAAGAATTCTAAGAGATAAAACTACGGCAGTGAAAAAGTATCACTGAATTAGGGGAGTTGAATTTGACTACTACATACTACATGAAGACTATTAAACCTATAATAGAAATAAAGCCATGTAAAATTTCCAAATTAACCTGAAAATCCAAGATGAGAATTCTACATTGTCTTACAGGAAAAATGGCTGAGCAGCACAGCACAAAAATAATGACAAGAACAAGTAAAAATGTTTACATGTATTGGAATATGAACAACCTTCCCAAAATAAGGAGGTGCTAAAAATAAAATTAATATGAATTCAGTAGGCCTGTTTAAACAAAATCCTTTCTAAAGTTGCACTCATCTGCAATTAAAAAATATTCACCATAAATTTAATCTTCAAATCACCTGTTGCAATTCTGGAAAAATGTCTCCATGGTAATACTCTACACATCCATCCTCTTATCTGACCCTTCTATGGTTTCTGTCACTTGATGCCATATACTTACGATCAACATCACTTGTTTCCAGCTCGCTCTGGTCCTTGTTCTTGTAGAAAGGGAATTTTCGAGAAAAGAGGTTCTTTTTACGCTTGTCATTGAATGACTGCTAAAGAAGAGAGGGAGGGGCAAAACAAAGGGATGTCTATCGGTACACCAAAGGCTAGGACCTAGCAGTTATGTGGAAACTGACTCTGAGGCCATATCTGCATATTAGCATTATTTTTATGAGGCTGCACAGCTGAGAAAAGTCTTCAAAACAAAGTTAGCACAAAAAGTTCAGAATGTCTTGATGCTGATGTACACAAATTTCAGCTGCAAAGACATTTGTAGGTGCTTGAAAGTAATCATTGGGCCATCTAATCTTTTTAATATAATTATAAATCCTCAGTTTTAATATCAAGTTCAGTTTCAATTCACTACATTTCAAGTGACAGGCACAATATTTACCAATAACTTGAAATGTTAAGATTTATTTTACTCAGGTGCAAAACAACTAAATGGCAGGTTAACAACATAACTGACTATGAAGGGAAAAAATTGCTACAATAGTACTTTGCACATTAAGTACATGTAAGATAGGAAAAGGCTGATACACAATACTGACGAACACACACTAGAAAGAAACATTATCAATAAAAATTTGAGGATTTTCATCAAGACAAAAGAAACGATTGCTACAAGGATTAAAGGCTCTACACATGACTTTGTTGTATGCACTCAGCTGCCCAATGTTTGCATATTATGCACAATGGCCAGAGTCTGTTCCTACTCAAACTGACTTAACAAAATTCTCAACATAAAAAAGTTAAAGATAAAATAGGAATGGATGCCATCAAAAGGCAAGTGAAGAGTCTATGATTGATGAAGTACAGAAATGACTGTCAATGTGAACACATACCATTGCTTACACCATATGTTAATCAGGTTTAGTATGGACCCATAAAGTGTTTAAGAACAATGCAGAATAGGTTTAATATGGACTCAATAAGCCTTTAAGAATAATGCAGGGTTACTTTCATGCAAATAGTAGGCAAACTAATAAAAGTGAGAAAGTAGGGAAACAAAAAAACAAACAAAAAAAACATTTTAAATGCTTTCAATGTGGCCACACCGGATTTTTTTATATTTTGTTAGTAGTTGTGTTAAGGTACTAGAAATTCAAATGCAGTTAGGCGAGCTACAATGCAATTCCACTAAAGGGGTGAGAACAGGAAAAATAACTTGAAAGTCTACTGGCCTTTATTCTTTCCAGAAATGTCAGAAAAGTATATTCACAAGGCACATCTTAGTGGGGTCACAAACAGAACAAATGAGCAATACTAGCAGTTATTACGCACTTTCTTTCCAGTAAACGGATTACCTAATTGGAAGCACCTCTGTGCACTGCTAAAGCCTACTTATCTGTTTCTTTCTGAAAAAGAGAATGAACTACTCTCCTATACATTACCTCTACTGATCACACTGCAACCCAGCAGGCAATTGAGCATAAACCTCAATGGTGAGCCAGTCGTCTTTGGGCATGCTCACTTCACAACACTGATGCTCTACCCATGACTTCCTGCAGTTAAATATATTAGCATTTCATATGAAACATACTGCTTGTTAACAGCAGCAATTAAGCTGTAGCACAATTCCCAACAATAAATGAGGATATTTATATCCCAAAGTGCCTATTCCTACTGCTGCTACAGAATGAGGAGGCAGCAATCCCTAACTGCTTATTTCTCCAATAACTGTCACTGGCATTTCCTTTTTTCTAGTAATTGCTTTTGGCAATTAAAACCAATGTATTACTTGCTGATTTTTTTTTTTAATCATTTACTTCAACTGCCTTGCTGGTGCAGAAATAGAACATCAGTCTGTTCTGACAGCAATGCAGGTTTGAACAGCATTCCATACACTAGTTGGCTAGTGATATGAAGGGGAAAATACACTTGGATAAGTAAACTTGCAACAATAGTCAATGTTCATATGATCACTGCTGCAGTAGCCTTAGCTATACGGGTTATATTCCTGCACAGGATATAACAGCCGCCTAGCTTCCAGAGCTTACGAGCACCTTCCATGCACCCAGACCACTGACAGTTCAAGCAGAGCTACAGACAATTAATGGTTAGGCACCAAGTCTTTCAGAGCACTCTTGCCAACTGAAAGATGTAGGACACAGCCCTAAAGAGAATAATGTTAGGTAAACCAAAAATCAAGCACACACCCTGGCAACAAAAATGTAGAAAAATGAGGGGGCTGGACGGAGGGAAAGGCTACTGTAGCAGTGATCATTCAAATAGCTACTGTTATGATACGTTTACTACTCCATTCATCATTAAATCACTGCTGCGGTAGCTTCAGCTATATAGGTAGCCTACCATAAGCTCATAGTGATTGAGAGGAAAGTCAAAGGTCCAAGAGCCTCTGGAGAATGATCCTACTAAAGTCTACTCAAGGCCTGGAAAAGTAATCTAGTTTATAGTGCTTTATAAAAGCATGTACAGAGGGCTTATACTTCTACAATCCACCTCTTTCCAAAAAAGCCACTGTAGAAGACAAAGCCCTGTATGGTGTGTGTCTTGACCCTGAATGGAACTGACTTGTATTGGGTATAACAAAAGAAGGTAGCATACAACATCCATCTGTCTGCATGACACAGGTTGTCCCTTTTTCTTACCTTCATAAGAAATGAATGACTGATTAGAGTTTCCGAAGGTTTTAGTTCTGTTAAGAAAACATCAGAGTTGTGTGTGGACAACCAGTGTATGAAGAAACCTTTTCCCCTCACTTTTTGGGTTCTATAAAGAAGACATGGAGATAGATGGATTGGTTCAAAGTAAATTAGGAAACCACTTTAGGCTTATAGGGATTTGCTTTCAGGAAACCCTACCTTTGCAGAAAATGAGGTGGTTTACCCACAACATGAGCTTGCAACTCTCATACTCTTCTTGCATAAGTTAGAGCAATCAACAAATAAAATAAGTTATGTACTCACCATAACGTTCCATGTTTGTTGTCCTTGATCTCGCTTTCCTTCTTGCTGTTTGGGTTCAGAGCTGACCCTTGGCTCCAACTCGGCTGTATACTATAGCTCGAGAACTTTTACTGGCTTGAGGCTAGACCCCTATCCCAGCATGCCCAGCGGTAGTTACCCAGATCTTGTTTGTGATAACCCAGTGCTAGAACATAGAAACAGAAAAGAGATGTACTCTATTTTACATATCAGATGACACCTACATATAAAGGTGTAACCCATCTGCAAGAGTAAGAGGAGAAGACTAAGACCAACCAAAAGGTATGGTAAAAAGGAAATCCAGCCAGTATAACCAATAAAAACAAGGGATTCCTCTCTATCTTCCAGGAAGGGGGAAGGAGGGTGGGACGCAAGAAGGAAGGCGAGATCAAGGACAACAAACATGGAACATTACGGTGAGTATATAACTTCTTAATGTTATGTTGTCCATATCTCGCCTTCACTCTTGCTGTTTGGGACAGCATCCCCTGCACCTGATTCTTGGGTGGCTCACTGAAAACAATTCTTCAGGATGCCTTGTTCTGGGAGGCCACATCTACTTTGTAATGAGTGATAAAGGTATGAGGATTAGCCCATGCTGCTGCACGGATCGAATCCAAAGGCAGTCGGGTTTGAAAAGCAATAGAGGTAGCCAAGGCCTTGAGTGTCCTTTAATTTTCCCTGGAAGTTTTTGTTTACGCAAATCGTAGACATGTTTTATTGTGTCATCTTTGAGATTGCACAAACCTTTTTATTGTCCGCAAAGGATATGAACAATCGGTCAGATTTTCTAAAGTCCTTGGCCCTGTGTAAATAGAAACGTAAATGTCTATGAACGTCCAATTGATGAAGCTTATACTCTGCCTTGTTGCCATGATTGGGGAAGAAAACAGGAAGCTCTACAAATTGATTCAAATTGTAGTCAGAAAATACCTTGAGTTTATTAAAAAAAAAAGAAAATACCTTGAGTAAGAAAGCAGGTTTGGTTCTGAGAGAAACCCGATCTTTACGGAAAATCAAGTACGGGGGACGAATAGATATGGCCTGTAATTCTGAAACCCTTCTATTTGAGGTAATTGCAACCAAGACAAGGGTCTTCCAAGTCAGAAATTTGAGTGGACAAGAAGCAGATGGTTCAAAGGGGGGAAGAATCAGTGCGTCTTGAACTAAGTTCTCCCAAGGGGGAGAGGTTCTCTTATTGGAGGTCTTAAGAGGGTAGTACCTCTTAGGAATGCCTTGCATAGTCTATGGGACATGATACTGGACCCCATTTCTCCCATATGGAAATTAGAAATGGCAGCTAACTGAACCTGGATAGCAGCTGCAGCTGCTCCTCACTCAAAGGTTTCAGCAATAAATTCAAAAATCTTTGAAATGGGAGCAGTAAAGGGATCAACCTGATTTTTGCCTGCCCAACAAGGGAACCTCTTCCATTTACTAGCATAAAGTTTCCTAGTAGTGGGCTTATGGGAGGAAATCAAAATGCATTGAACTGCCAGAGAAACATCGGGAGGCCTGGCTAAGACCAGAAGTGGAGAAACCAATCTGTGAGCTTAAGAGTTTGAATGGAAGGATGGAGAGCCCCCGACTGATGCATCAAAATGTCTGCTGACGCTGGGTTCAGGATCCAAGGCTCCCCCGGCAGTTGAGGCCAAAGGAATGGGAACCACATCTGACGAGGCCAGTAAGGGGCAATGAGGATTAGCTTGCAACCCAACAACTGTGCTTTCTGAAGGACCTTGCGGATCAGGGGAAATAGTGGAAAGGCCTAAAGCAGTCCCGGGGGCCAATCGTGAACAAGTGTGTCCCTAGGAGACTGTCCCGGTGGAGGGACTAGGACAAAGTAGCTGCTGCATTTGTTGTTGAGGGGTGGCAAACAGATTACAGCATGGCTGGCCCCATTTGCAAAAAATCAAGTCCGCAACTTCCTACTTCAGGAACCACTCGTGAGGCATCAGGATAGCCTGGCTGAGCTTGCCAGCTATCACTTTGGATTTCCCTTGGATGTGTGTTGCAACCAGAAAGCGTTGAGAAGACATCGCCCACTGTCAAACTCGTAGAGCCTCTCGACACAAGGGGTAAGATCTGGTTCCACCCTGTTTGTTGATGTACCATACTACCGACATATTGTCTGTCTGAATTGCTACAGTCTCTGTAGATAGAGTCCTGAAGTGCTTCTAACACCAGAAGCACTGCTCTCATCGCCAGGACATTGATGTGCAAGTGGTACTCATGTTCCTGCCAAGAAGTCTCTTGAACAGTCTGTCCCATTTAATGCCCCACCCCCCACGCTACCTGGTGGGAAGTGTTCGTGGTCACTGTGGCTACAGGTTGGGGGGTAGACACGGCCTGCCTATTGTTACCATAGGGGACTGAAGCCACCACTCCAGATCATTTTTGCAGGAGTCAGTGATCAGAATCTGATTTGACATGGGTAAATCCTGGAATGACCATTGTGCAAATAGGAGCCACTGTAGAATTCTCATGAGGAAGCGAGCCATAGGGACCAGAGTAATTGCCGCTGCCATAGAACCCAGGAACTTGAGGACAAATCTTGCCTGAATTCTCTTTTGTGTGAACAGCATTGCAACTTGGTGATGGATCGTTAATACTCTTTCTTGAGGCAGCTTTGCTATCATGGCCCTTGTGTCTAAATCTGCCCCTATAAAGGTAACATATTGACAAGGCAACAAGGGAGACTTTTCATAGTTTATGGTGATCGCTTGTTGAGAACAAGAGGGAATTGTGGATTCCCTTGCCTTGATTAGTTGATGCTCGGTGGTGGCAGTAAGGAGCAAGTTGTCTAGTTATGGGAACACCCAGAATCCTAGACGCCTCAGGTGAGCCGTAACTACTGCCATGCATTTGGTGAACACCCTGTGGACTGTGGTGAGACCAAAGGGCAGAGCTCTGAACTGATTGTGGCTGGCTCCCAGCCAGAAGCGTAGATATCTCCTAGACTATCTTGCCCATTTTTATGTGGTAGTATGCATCCTGGCGATCGATAAAGCACATCCAATTGTCCTGTCCCAAAAAGGGAAGAATGGACTGCAGTGTTACCATCCAGAACTTTGTTTTCTTGACTGATTTGTTCAGCCTGCTGAGATCCAATATGGGTCTCCAGTCCCATTTTCTTTGGAACTAAAAAGAACCTTGAGAAAGTTCCGGATCCAATTTGGTCTGCGAGGACTTCCTGGATGACTCTTTCTTAGCAACCTTTGAACCTCTAGGTTTGCTTGATCCCGAAGACTGGGTGGAACATCTGGGACAGAGTGTTGTCTTTTTTACAGGGGATGTTGGGAGAAGGGGATATTGTAACCTCCAGATATTATTGATAATACCCATGTATCTTCTGTGACTGTCTGCCAGGCTTTTGGGTACAAGGATAAGTCGGACAGTTGGGTCTCCCTTCAAAAGCACTGGAAGGGCCTACCAGAGAAGGCATCTCTGTCGCCCTGATTCTGCAGACCCCCCCTGCCCCCCGCTGCGTGACTGGCATCTTTCGTTATTTCCCCCTCTGCTCTTGGGGGAAAAATCTCCACGTGTGTCAAGCGAAGCTCCCTGGAATTTCTGGAACCACATTTTTCTGCTCTTCTGACTTTTAGGATAAGGCCTAGATGGAGCAGAAAAACATACTCCCACGGCAGAGAGTTTTGGCATTCTGTTCAAACCTGGTAAGAGTCTCTTTTACCTGAGCCCCAAATGAGGACGAGCTGTCAAAGGGGGAGTTGGTAAAGGAAGACTTGAAGGGCTTCGCAAAATGACAAAGACGCATCCAGGAGTGTCTGCATAAGGTCACCCCTATGACTGCCACCCTGCTCGTCCCATCGGCTGTCTAAGAAATTAGCCACATGGAGGAGTTACCCACCGAAGTCAAGGCTGCAAGCTGAGAAGATGCCTTGTCCGAGGCTCCCACACCTGTAGGATCCTGTAAGGTATCTCCTAATTCTTTGAGGCGATCCCTTTGAAGCCTTGTAAAGTGGGACAAATAGTTCAGCGACCTGAGTGTAAAGGTCGCTGAAGAAAACATATGCTTCCCATATCTGTCCATCGTATGAGACTCTTTATTCAGTGGATGGACAGATAAAGTTTCTGCTAATTCTTTCTTGGTGGCTGCTGTCACCACCATAGCATCAACGGAAACACCTTTGGATAAGAAGAATCTGTCTTCAGGGGCTGTTATGAATTTCATGGGCCTCCGCGGAACTGGTTCTATCATTTCTGGAGAGCTCAATGCCTTTCAACTCACTATGTGGAATAGTGGGTCAAAAGGAGGAGGATACCCAAGAGGTGGAGGGTCGGGAACCGAATGCATCCAGCTACACTGACTCAACAGAAGGGGCAAGGGATTTCCAGTCACCCCTCTGTCTAAGGATTTCTAAGATGTCTGAAAAAGAGACTTTTCAGAGGGGGACCGTGTGGACCCTTCTGAGTCATCCAAGTCTTGTGTCTGATGTCAAGGACTCAAGGGGTCCACATGCTTCCTCTTGCAAGTCCTCTTCCGAGGTAATGCTCAGGGGAAGTTTTGGAAGAGGTGGGATCACCCAATGGGGCATCCTGGAGCATGGGTTCCCTAATGCTTGGGCAGAGGGGAGTTTCGGAGGCAGACACCGGCACCAAAGGCAAAGGAGCCAATGGAGCCAAGGGTGGAGCCGTCTCGGCAGACAGCATGCTCATCAACTCAAAGACATTGAGGTCCCGACCCAAAAGAGTCTGGCTCCGAAGAAGCCGGAGACTTCCTCCGAACTGAGGGTGACGGCTCCAAGGCCAATGTAGGAGCCTTGCTGATCTGTGCCGAAGCTCTGAGAGGGAGAGTAGGGTCGGACAAGGATCTGATGCCCCCCACCCCTCAGAGCAGATGAGGGAGCGTCCACTCCCAGATCCCTCGACAGAAGGGGGTATCGAGGAGATCAGAGCAGTAGTCGGAACCGAAAGACCTGAGGAGGTTACCAGAACTGATGGTTCCACCACTACGACTTCCATACACTCCGGCTCTGAACTCAGGGGAGTTAGAGGAGGAATAGAGAGAGGTGTTGGTTGGACTGTCGGCACCATTTCCATTTGGGATGGGTCCGAAAGTATTTTAGCTAATGTTGGTGTCCTAAGAAGCCTCTTCACCAGATTCTCTACATCATCATCCGAGACGCTCCTGGATGACCGAGAAGAATGGGTTGAAGCCCGGTGACTACCTGCCATAGATTGTAATAAAGGAGACTGTGGACTAGACTGCACCGGTTCCAAGGCAGGAGACCTGGATCACTTGTGAGACCTTATTGGCTCCGAAAAGTACAGTTTTGTAGTACCATAAATGTAGATGTTTGAGTGTATACACAGCTGCAGTCATTACACTTGGGTTATCCTGCCGTCAGGCGGTTCCCCAGTCAGCCTGAGTTCCAAAGTCTTGGTCCGGCGTCAGTTGCTGTCGCCTCCTCCCTGACGTCAGTGTGACAGGGGTATACAAGATTCAGCTGACGCCATTTTCTTCAGTTTTTCTTGCCCTAGATGTCAGGTGCCCCCAAAAGGTACGCAATTCAAATTGCTAATAAAACATACATAAGAAAAGCAAACAACAACTTTCAGTTACCAGCAAATACTCCCCATAGATAGTAAAACGTAGAAGACATAGGTACGTACCAGCAAGTAAGAGGAGAAGGAGGGAGGGTAACCTGGACTACAGCAGTGTAAACACTCGAACATCTACATTTATGGTAGGTACAAAACTGTACTATGTTCATCGTGTTAGACTGCTGCAGTCATTACACTTGGGTAGAATCCCAAAGCTGAGGTAGGGTGGCTCCTTCTATAAGGCATTAGGTGTGGCTATAAGGCCCTGCAGCACAGCACTGGCGAAGCCAGCTCTGGATTCAGAGTATAAAAGCAGATGGTAATGCTTGGTGAAGGTATGGACAGAACTCCATGTTGCTGCTTCCAAAATGTCCTTGGTAGGCACTCCTCTGAGGTAGGCAGTTGAAGTGGCTTTTGCCCTGGTGGAGTGAGATCTAATGCTGCTAGGTATAGGTTTCCCATGGTGTGTGTAGCAGAAACGTATGCAATGTCCTATCCATTTTGAAACAGACTGTTTTGAAATAGCTATTCCCTGTGCTCCTGCAGCATATGCTACCAATAATTGCTCAGATTTTCTGAAAGCTTTGGTTTTGTCCAAGTAGAAGCGTAACTGCCTGTGAATGTCCAAAGAATGCACTAGTCTCTCCCCTTTATTCTGTGGTTTTGTATAAAAAGTTGGCAAGTGAATAGTTTGGTTTAGAGCCACACTTGAAACCACTTTGGCATAAATGTAGGGTTAGTTCTTAAGGACACCCTGTCCTGGTGGAAAATGAGGAAAGGTTCCACTGCCGTTAGTGCCTGTAATTCTGAAAATCTTCAAGCTGATGTTATTGCCAGGAGCAGAGCAGTCTTCCAAGAAATATATTTTAATTCTGCTGTGTTAGCTGGCTCAAAGGGAGGTAAAGTTAATTTTTCCAAAACAAAGTTGAGGTCCCAAGTTGGAGTAGGTGCTCTACGGGGTGGTCTTATGTTTTTAGCCCCTCTGAGGTACTGTTTTAGCAACGGATTAGAGAAAATTGGAGGATCCGTGTTGTAGTGGGCAGAGATGGCAGAGGCGTGGATCTTGATGGATGAAAAAGAGAGACCTTTGTCCAGCATCTCAGTTAAATATTGTAGAATGTGAGGAATGTTTGGGACAAGAGAGTCAAGGCTGTGAGCCTGGTTCCAGGCACAGAATCTCTTCCATTTATCCGAATAGGCTTTCCTGGTACTAGGCCTTCTGGCCTCCAGAATGACATCCATAACAACTTTGGAGAGAGGCATTGCTTGCTTGACTAAGGAATTTTCCATGCAGCTAGGTTTAAGGTCTGTAGCTGACTGCGAAGTATCTGATTTTTGTGCTGAGTCAGCAGATGTGGGATTTGAGGCAATATCCAGGGTGCTTCTTGTGCTAAATTCCTTAAGATTGGGTACCAGTGCTGGTGTGGCCAGTCTGGAGCCATCAGGATCATCTTTGGCTCTTCTTGTCTGGCTTTTATGAGAACCTTTGGAAGGAGAGGTAGTGGAGGGAAAGCGTATACTTGCAGGTTTTTCCAGCTGAATGAGAGGGCATCAACTTTCCATGCTTGTGGATGGCAACTCCTTGTGCAGAATTTCTGTTGCTGGCAGTTCATTGGGGATGCAAACAGATCTATGTCCAGGCTCCACCATTTTTGTGTTATCATTCTGAATATTTGTGGATTCAATTCCCATTCGTGGGGATCCATGATGTTTCTGCTTAAGTCTGCCAGTGTGTTTTTCTCTCCTGGCAGGAATTGTGCTTGAAGATGAACTTGATAGTTTATAGCTGTGTTCCATAAGGTCATGGCTTGTCTGCAGAGGGGGTAGGAGTGAGTGCCCACCTTGCTTGTTTATGTACCACATTACTGTGGTGTTGTCTGTTTTTAGTAATAGTTGTCCTGGATGCAGCATGTCCTTGAAAGCTAGAAGGGCATTTTGTACAGCTAACATCTCTTTTTGATTGATGTTAAGATGCCTTTGTTCTGCGGGCCACTTGCCCTGAATACATTTTCCTGCCATGTGTGCTCCCCAGGCGTAATCTGATGCATCTGTTGTCAGTGTTTGCCTGGCTGTGGGTTGAGTAAAAGGCTGTCCCTTGTTGAGGTGACAAGCTTGAGCCCACCATCGAAACTCCTGTTGAAGGCAAGGAATTAGTGGTATAACTGTTTCCAAACTTTGGCAGTGTTGAGACCATACATTCTTTAGGTACCATTGTAGTTTCCTCATATGCAGTCTGGTATATGGAATTAGTAGTATGCAGAATGCCATGCAACCCAAGGCCTGCAGAATTTTTCTTGCAGGGAGTTGGGTTTTTGTTGCCATCAATTGAAAGTATTGAGTCAGTTGTCCTTGCTTGTCTGGCGTGAGATAAACCATCAGGGCCGTTGTGTTCAAGCTGGCACCCAGGAATATTATCTCTTGTGAGGGCACTAGTTTTGATTTCTTTCCGTTTACTGTGTACCCCAGGCAACTTAACTGTTTTACAAATGCCAGATGCTCTAGAAGATTGTCCTTGCTCTCTGCTTGAATCAGGCAGTCATCCAGGTATGGATAAATTTGAATTCCTTTCTGTCTGCAAAATGCAATTACTGGTGCCAGGCACTTTGTAAAGACCCTGGGTGCAGTAGATAAGCCAAAGGGCAGTGCAGAGAATTGATAGTGCATTGAAACTGATATGAATCTGAGGTATCTTCTGCAGCTTTGTCTGATAGGGACATGCAGGTATGCCTCCTTGAGGTCCAAAGTCATGAGCCAAGCTTTCTTGCCCAACATGGGAAGAAGCTGCTGTAGTGTTAACATTTTGAATTTCGGAACATCCAGGTATGTGTTTAGAGAAGAAAGATCCAGAATGGGCCTCCAGGCTTTGTCCTTTCTGGGAACCAGAAAGAGTCTTGAATAAAATCCTTGTCCTTGCTCTGGTGGTGGTACCTCCTCTTGAATAGCTCTCATTTCTATGAGTGCTGTAATTTGTTTTTGAGCCTCTGTCCATTGATTTGGAGGCAGATTTGGCATTCCTTTTAACCTTGGCAGAGTGTGAAAGTGGAACCTGTAAACTTGAGCTACAATGTTGAGAACCCATTTGTCTTTGGTGATCCAATGCCAATTGTGATAGAAAAGTGCTAGTTTTCCTCTCAAGGGGGCTGCCAGGAGAGAGTTGTCTGACAGCTGTAGTAGTAAGTCATTGAGGCTGCTTTTTATATGGTTGGGGCCTGTCTTCCCCTTCTTTCTGGCCTTTTTTAATTACAGACAGGAAAGAAGAGAAGGGGGGCTTCTAAGTTAAATGGTGAACTCCCCACCTAAGGAGAACCTCTAATTTAAAAGGCAACTCCTTAAAACTTAAAGGAAGGCGAGAAAAGCGAAGAACTCTCTTACGTTAAACGGATTTAGAAGAGGGGAAAGAGCCAGAGAGGAAAACGATTAATCCACAACAAACGCAAGTCACTCGGACTGGATAGGGAAGGTAGAAATACGAAGGACAACTACTATTAACAAGTTATTTAAGTAAGAAATTTTTTTTCAAAAATATAACAAATAGAAAAACACTTAGCCTGAGCCATTATCCGCAATCTCGATACTGCAAGCAGCAAACGAGATCTGGGTAACTACCACTAGGCATGCTGGGATATGGGTCTAGCCTCGAGCCAGTAAAAGCTCTCGGGCTATTGTATACGGCCGAGTCGGAGCAGAGGGTCGGCTCCGAACACAAACAACAAGAACAAGGGTGAGATATGGACAACATAACATCTGTTTTTCATTATTTATTTTACTTGGTTTTATTTATTTGCAGTTTGTTTGCCAGAATGGCCCATGGCCAAGAAGAACCCGTTTCAATAGTGTCCTGGGGAGAAAAACTCCATAACAACATAAGGTATAAACAAGTAATTGCAGAAAGCTACACAATAACAAAAGTTATAAACAAGTAATTATACAACAGTAAATGCAGAAGTACAACTAAAATCATAGTATTTAAAAATACAAAATGAAGCAAAAATAGGAATTGTTGTAATTTCTTGCTAGTACTTTATGAGGAAAAGAGTAGGACTGGAGTACCTGAGATGTCGGAGGTATAGAGAGGAGAAGTAGTTATGTGGGACTGGTGCAGGAGCATTCCCAGAGAGAAGTTAGGTGCGAGTGCAGTGAGGTTTTGAAGGAAGAGTGACTAGAGATGGTGCGGATGTATGGTGGAAAGAGTACCACTGACGTGCAAGGGCAAAGCATAAGAGATTTTTGCCAGGAGGGTGGGCGGGTTTATGCAATTCTATCAAGTTTTGATTGCTGGACCTTAAGGATCTTTCTGGAAGATGCATTTTAAGGGATGAGGATAGGGAGGGACTGAAAATGAGTTTGTGAGCATGAGTGAGTTGAATGCAGGTGAGATAATTGGGTAGCTCTAACCAATTTAGTTTGTGAAGGGCGACACAGTGACGGGTGGAAGAATTGTGGCTAGTGGCAAACTTGGCAATCTTATTATAGCAGGAGGAGAGTTTTGACTTAAGTGTGGATTGTAGGTTAGTTAGGAGTGGGGCACCATATAGAGGAGAAAGGATGAGGAATGTGGTAGAGAAAGTGAACTTAGTAGAGGGAGTGAGGTAGCGACAATGGCGGTACAGCATACCAAGTTTCTGGTGTTTTTTTTTTATGTTTAATTGTATGTGGGAGGTGAATTTAAGCTGATCATCAATGAGGACACCTAGTAGTTTGGCCTCAGGTACGAACTTGAGTGTTGTATTATTGTGGCTGGTGATGCAGAATGTGTTCTTATTTATAGTGGTTGTTTTAGAAGGGGTAAATAACATACATTTGGTTTTTGAGGCATTGAGTGCTAGGTGGTTATCTCTCATCCACTGTTCAGTGGTAGAAAAAGCATTTTGGGATAGTTTTAGGAGAGTGGGGATGGAGGCGGCAGAACAGATTACAGTTGAATCGTCTGCATATTGGATAAGGTTTGTGTTAGGGATTGAGTGGTGAAAATCATTTATGAAAATATTATACAGGAGGGGACCCGTATGGAGCCTTGTAGTACACAAGTGGGTGTGCTGAGGAGTGGGGAGGTGGCTTTTTTCCATTTAACTACTTGTTGCCTATTTGAGAGGTAACTAGAGAACCAGTTGAGAGACGAAAGAGATAGGTTTAGATTAGAGAGTTTAGTTAGGAGAAGGTTGTGAGAGATGGTGTTGAAGGTCTTAGAGAGGTCCAGTAGGAGTGTAGATATAACATGTCCAGAGTCACGGGCTTTGTTGACAGTTTCGAGGAAGGACAGGAGAACCGTGGTAGTGCTGTGGCTTGTTCTGAAACCATGCTGTGTGGGAGTTAGTAAGTGACTGTGTACGAGATAGGGTAGGAGTTGTAAATGGATGCATTTCTCAAGAACTTTGGAGATGGGGATAAGATTGCGATGAGGCGGAAATTTGTGATGATATTGTTGTTGCCCCCTTTGTGAAGGGATAAGACGAAGGCCATTTTCCAAAGTTGGGGTACACAGCCTTCCTGGACAGAGCGGTTGATTAAGATAGAGATGGGAAAGGCAATGGATTCGGCAGCTATACTAAGAAAGTATCAGGGAATGTTGTCGGGGGCATTGGAGCAGGGTTTCAGTTTTTGGAGAAGTTTTTTTTATGGTAAGATGTGGGAATGGGTTTTATAGCGAAAGGAGGAGGCTGAGGGGTGGCTATATTTGACAGTGAAGGGGAAGAGGAGGATAGGGGAAGGGTTGTAATAGCAGTAGTGTCAGTGAAGGATGAGGTAAGTTTGCTAACGGAGTCGATGAAGAAAGAATTGAATTGAGTGGCCAGGTCTATGTCTAAAGCATTGGGGTTAGGACAAGGGTTTTCTTTTCTGCCAGGATTGAGGAGGATGGAGATCCCATTCCAGAATTTTCTAGGATTTGTTTTATGGCTAGTTTGCAATATGGAGAAATAAGTTTTGCAGTCTGCTATGATAAGCTTTTTGACTTTGTTGCGGAGTGCTTTGTATTTGTTAAGGGTGGAGGGGGTCTTATTTTTTTCATGGTGTAACCAAGCTTTGTCTCTAAGGCGCATGGCAGTTAGTGTGTCTTTGGTTAGCCATGGGGCAGTTTTGCTTTTTATTCTTTTAGTTTTTAGAGGGGCATGTGAATCTAGGAGGTTTAAAAATGTAGAGTTGAAGTAGGATATGGCATTATCCAAGGGGAGAGTTTTCAGAGAGCTCCAGTTTATTGATTTTAGTGAGGTTGAGAAGGTATTGGGATTAAAGTTCTTTAGGGAACGAGCAGAAATGTAGTTATGAGATATTTGTAAGGGGGGCAAGCGGTGGGCAAATGTGGGGAGGTGGTCACAGAGAGAGCTAGGACGTGTGCCACTACTGGAGAAATAACGAGGATGAGTAACTAAGACCCAGTCGAGGATACTACCTGTGGAGAGGTTTTTAGAGGGTGTAGTGATCGAATTGATTAGCTGAGAGAAATTATAAAGGTTGTTTATGGAGTTTGTGTGGGACTGAATGGAGGACCAATTTATGTTCATGTCACCTAAGATTATTGTTTCATTACTAATATTGGTGGAAAGCCAGAAGAGAATATCTTCTGAGTACAGAGATGTTGTCCCCACTTTGTTTAGTTGAAGTAGGGCCAAGAATAATTTGGCGTTTGTTGAACTGGGGAATGGGTTTAGTATAGGGGTAACAGATAGGGAGTGAGTATAGGAGAGCTACTCCTCCACCTTTTCTGTGGGTTCTATCTTTTCTGATGAAAGAGTAGTTGGGGGTGTTATTTCTGAGTCCTTTATATGAGGTTTTAACCAGGTTTCAGAAACAGATAGGATATCTGGTTGATTGTAGAGAAGCCAGGAGTGGAGGTGGGGAATTTTGTTGGTTATGCTTTGGGCATTTAGAGAGGTGAATAGGATGGGTTTGGATGTTGAGGGGGTAAGGGGGCTTGGGTTAGGGTGTATGCCTCCAGAGAGAAAGATGGTGGTTACCTGGTGAATTAGGCTGAGGAGGTGCTTGGAGGGCTTACTGTCGGAGAATGTTGTTCATCATGTTATGATTCTTATATCAAGGCAAGCAAGAGTTAATTTTTCCAACAAAAAGTAAAGATCACAGGGAGGAACCACCTGTTTTCTAGATGGACAGGTATGTAGAATGCCCTTTCAAGACACTATCAATGGAATACAGTGAATGTAGAGAGCCTCTGGCCAGACCTGGTGAAATGAATGACAAATGAAACTTGACAGAGGAGTAAGAAAGATCAAGGAATAACAAATCAGTGTCAGTGTGCAGCCAAGTAGCACACTCACCTTTGGAGCCAGAATAACAGAAGCCTGTGGGTTCTACTCCTACTCCAAGTGACTGGTTTGCTGAGAAATAACACCTTAGGTCTCCCCTGAAGACAGGTCATTAACCTAGTGGGACTAACTTGGTCAAAGGATAAGTAAAATAAAGATAGATAAAAAAATAACTCACAAATATTATACAATTAGAAAACACTAGACTTGAAAGGGTTCCGGTTCTTATCTTAACACCACCTAGAAAATCCTTTCCATTTATTAACAGTTAATTGAAGCTGTTTCAACTTTGGGTACATCAAACACCCTATCTTGTGTGAGCAGGTGCAGTCTGTGAGGAGCCTTATGGTAACTACTTCTGTCTGGTCATTTCCAAAAGGAAGAATCACTGTTGCCCAGGCTAGAAGTCACCACAATGATCCTTGTAGAGTCCTTCTCAATCTTCAGAATGACCCTAGATGTCAGTGTGGAAGGCAAAAAACATTCCTGTCCAAGAAAATGAAAATGCATCTATTTTCCAAGTCCGTTTGCAAGAAATCTTGAAGCTGAATTTTTTCCGGATGTTTGTTGCAAATGGAGGCAAACAGATTTATCTGAGGTGTTCTCCACAGCTGCGTGAGTTCCTGGAAGACTTCCTTATTCAATTTCTATTTGTGAGGGCTTGTCCTGATCCAGCTTGGTTGGCTGCTACAATATTTTGCTTTGAAGGGATGCAAGATTCCTGTAGAATAAAATCATGCTGAACTGCTACATCTCAAGCAGGCTACCATGACTAATCTGCACAGGGTAAGATCTGGATTCCCCTTTTTATACATTAATATCACTGTGGTATTGTCTGTAATGTAATGGCCCAAAGGATCATAGATTATTGAGAGAGTTGACAGCATGAATGACTAAGAAACTGACACTGTCTTGTCATGAATGAGACATTATCCACCAGAGTATGTGTCATCTGCAAATCTCAGTGAGTCAAATCTAGGCATGAAGTGGATTATAAAATTGGGACCACTGCACTGCTATGAACTGTACTGAATTATAAATTTAAAATTTAATTTATTATTGTAATGAATGTATGTACTGAAGCATATCAATGCAAAATCAGTAGATGAAGAATTAGTCTCACAGGTGGAGAGGAGTGATGTAGAACCTGAGTGGCAATGAGGTGCAGGGACAGCACCTTGGAGTTGGGAAGTCAAGTAATCTGCAAGCTGGTGTCCAGGTGGCATCCAATGAATTCTATCTGTTGAGTAGGAGTAATTTGACTTTTGATTAGATTGACTTGTGATCTCTAGGTCTTGGATCAGATGCAGCAACAGGTTGCTGGAAGTAGTGGTCAGAAGCCAATTGTCAAGGTATGGGAAAATGGATCCACAGCAGGTGAGGATGCTCTGCTACCAATACCATCTTGGTAAACATCTTGGGGGCTGTGGTGAGACTGAATGGCAAGACTCTGAATTGACAATGATTGGCTTCCAGCAGGAAATGAAGAAATCTTCTCAAATGTTTCTCTATCTTCACATGACAGTAAGACTCTGAAATCTACAGAGCACATCCAATCATCCTTTCTCAGCAGAGGCAAAATGAACTGTGGTGTGACCTCCCAGAACTTTGACTGTTTGACATACTGATTTAAATGTCTCAGATCCAGAATGGGTCCAAGGTCCCCTTGTTTTTATGGGTACTAAAAAGAACCTTGAGTACACTCTGGATTCTAACTGGTCTTCTGGGACCGGCTGTTTGACTTTTTCCCAGCAACTTGGATATGCTGCTGTGAGTTCCCATTGACTAAATGAAACATCAGGAACTTCTTTATTGATAGAAGGAAGAGAAAATGGTATGGGGAAGCCTCCGGAAATTATGTTCAACACCCAAGAAATCTGTGGTTATGTTTTGCCAGGTTTCTAGGCGCAGAGATAACCCCCCCCCCAAGCTGCCTCCAGACTGTGGCAGCTGGGCAACCCTTCAGGGGAGCTGAAAGGGCCTCTCGGTAAAAGGACCACAACAGCACTGGTTATGCAGTTAGCCTCTGCCTCTAGGGAGATGCCCATTGTTATTACCTTCTCCTCTGCCACAAGGAGGTCTACTGTCAGGAATGTCTTGATAAGATCCACAAGATTTCTGGAACCACATCTTCCCAACCCACAGATTCCTACAGTAGGAGCTTTGAGGAGTGGAGAAGAGGATTCCTATTGTAGGACAGTCTTACCATCCTGTTAATGTCTACTTAGTGTTTACGTCACTTTGGGTCCAAATAAGGTGGACTCTTCAAAGGGGACATTAAAGAAGGATGTCTTAAAGCTTTCTGCAAAATCAGAGATATCCATGTGTGCTGATAAATGGTAATGCCAATGCCTGCTGCTCAGGCCATGCCATCAGCTATGTTAGAAAGAGGTCACATGGCTATGTTATAAGTAGACTGGAGGGTAGAAAGCTGGGAGTGTGCCATCTTCTAAATATCTACAAAGAGGATACCTGAGAGAGACTTGGAAATCTCTTTAGCCAGGTCTCTCTGAAATATGGTAACATGAGATAAATAATTCAGCACTCTAAGGGTAAAAGTCGCTGAAGTGTACATCCACTTCCTCAAAATGATCCATGGCTCTAGACTCCTTGTTAGGGAGATGGACCAAAGAACCTTCTTCCAATAGTTCAATCATTGCACCTACTAGTGGACTTGTGGGTCCACTAGAACCCTAAACCTTTAACGACCACTAGAACCCTTACAAGCCTAGTCAATTAACTTAAATGTATCCCCTGAGTTATTGTGCCAAAAAGGATCTACTTGCACCAAGATTATATAATTTCAGATGGGACTTGACCCCACAATCCCTGTCTTAATAGGCCAATACCTTACCCATTAGGTCACTGGGGTGTTGGACATAGCCTTGTCGTATTATTCACTATTGTGGGAGAATTGTGAACTTCTGTAGATCTGTAATTCATTTAGTCATTTATTACTGCATTTTGCCATAAGTAACATTATTGTTTAATCTCTGTCTGGATTGGTGCCTTGTACAGTTTGGACTGCAATAGTGGCAGTACTGTAATTTTTGCTGAAAAATTTGTGCTTCTGTGCTTTTACAGCTCTTTACATTCCAGCTTTGCTGTTAGACTTGCATTCTGCTTATTTCCCTGCCTAAAGTTGCATTCCAGTGCCTTTCTATGCGTTACATTTGCTACTGCTTTTTCCCGTTCATATGTATGCTACACTACTACAAACCTCCCAGCCTCCACTGACACATCAACTACAGCTCTCCCTGCTGCTCCCTACTGTTTGTTCACTAATAACAGTTTTTTCTATCCCCACTGTGAAAGTTAAAGTTTTTGAAATCCTAACTGACCTGGGGTCACTGACCTGCAGCTCAGAGTCATAAATCCTAACTGACCTGGGATCACTGACCTGCAGCTGAGAGTCATAAAACTAAGACAACTGTGATTTGCTACAGGTTCTGAAGTCACACAGCTCATTCTAGCTTATCGTCTATACCCTGCACAGATCTGCAACCACCCAGGGTATTTTTATTCAAGACTCTGAGAAGCATGGAAAGCACTGAACTGTGAGAAATGAGCTTGTCATCAAAAAAGTAGAAGAAAAAAACTGTGCTGAGCTGCACTCAGTGCTCCAGTGCCATTGGATACTCTTTATAATTCGTTGCCTGAGCTGCTCATCAAGAGCCTCCCCCACAACAGACCTGCAAAATCTATACAACCACAGAAACTCACGTCTAAGGCTCAAATAACTCAGACCAAGTGCAAATAAACACACTGAGCTCCATTACACCTTCCAATGCTTCCTGTCTCTGGGAGCTGTTCTAATCCTATCAAGTTTCTTAGGAATGGGTTCCACCAACAAGGCCCTTCCATGCCTATTGAGACATCAAATCAATGAGAAGGTCAACAAGTGGTACCACCCAAGAGGAAGATGACTGGAACCAAAGGCTTCCAGGAAGACAGACCGGTCTGGAGAAGGGTTATCAGTGGACCATCTCCCTCTTTGCTTCATCAATTCAAGGATCTCACCAAAAGTGAAGTCTTCAGAGCATTCACCTTTATCCAAGTTTGTGTCCTCTGTGACATACTCTGGAGAAGATTTTAAGTGCTTCCACTTGCACCTCTGCTCTCTGTGAACTAGTTCCAGGGGATGGCTGGAAGGTTCTGAATCAAACTGGGAGCTGATGTAGCTTGTAGACTGGGAAGTCTGTGGAACAGACTATCCCTGTCTGATAGGAAGATGGGAAGTAGAAGCGGATTCTAGCTGAGGGTCAGATTTATTTATTTATTTATTTGCAGTTGTTTAACTAGGATAGTCCATTGGGCCTGAAGAACCCGTTTTCAATGGAGTCCTGGGGAGAAAAGCTCCTCATACAGATTACACAAAGATTAATATACACACACAGATTGCATGAAGATTACAGAGGTAAACAGACTGATCAAAAGCATTTCAATCAAAGGTAATAATGTCAAAAGTATGATAATTTTTTTTTTCTAGTAGGACTGAGGATAGGTAGTTAGATGCAATAGGGTAAGGAATTGCTAGATATTAGTAAGGAGTTGTATAATAGAAGCAAGTATTTGTTACCTGGGATTTGGGAGAAGGAAGGGAAAAGTGTTGAAGTAAAGTGTAGGTTATGAGGGATGGGAGCAGGAGCATTCCCATGTGGGAGTTAGATGAGAGTGGAGTGATTTTTTAAAGGATGGGAGGCTAGTAATGGTACGAATGGAGGGGGGGGGGAGTTCCATAGGCGTGCTAGTGAGTATGACAGGAGGTATTGTCCTGGGGGGTGGAGGGGGTCTGTAAATTTCTATAAGGTTTTGATTGTTTGATCTGAGAAGTCTTTGTGTGTGGTGCATTTTAAAGGTAGTGGAGAGGGAGGGACAGAGGGATGGCTGGAAAATGAGTTTGTGTGCATAGGTGAGTTGAGTGTAGGAGAGGTAGTTTGGTAGCTCTAGCCAGTTGAGTTTGTGGAGAGATTCACAGTGAAGGGTTGATGATCTGTTGCTAGTGGCGAATCTGGCTATTTTATTGTAACAAGAGGACAGTTTGGTTTTGAGAGATGATTGTAGGTTTGTTAGAAGAGGGGCTCCATAGAGAAGGGAAGGTAAGAGAAATGTAGTAGAGAGAGTAAGTTTAGTAGTTGAGGTGAGGAACCGATTGTGTCGGTAGAGCATACCAAGTTTTTGGTGTTTTTTTTTTTTTTATGTTTAGTAGTAGATGGGAGTTGAATTTGAGCCTGTCATCGATTTGAACTTCTAGTAGTTTGGTTTCAGATACCAGCTCAAGAGGTGTTTTATTTTGGCTGGTGATGGAGAATACATTTCGATCGAAGTTCTTAGTTTTAGAGGAGGTAAATATCATAAGTTTAGTTTTAGCAGCATTGAGTGCTAGATGGTTGTCTTTCATCCATTGTTCTGTGGTGGAGAAGGCATCTTGAGTTAGTTTTAAAAAAGTGGGGATGGATGGGGCAGCACAGATGATTGTGGAATCATCTGCATATTGGATAACGTTAGCAAGAGGGAGAGAGTGGTAAAAGTCATTAATGAAAATATTAAAGAGGAGGGTGTCCCAGTATGGAACCGTGTGGGACACCAGTGGGGGGGATGAGGAAGGAGGAGGTGGCCTTTTTCCATTTGACAGCTTGTTGCCTACTGGAGAGATAGCTGGTAAACCATTTGAGGGAAGAGGGTGAGAGGTTCAGGTTAGATAGTTTAGTAGGAAGTAGGTTATGAGAGATAGTGTCAAAGGCCTTAGAAAGATCGAGAAGGATGGTAGATACAGTGAAGCCAGAATCTCTAGCTTTAGTCACAGTTTCTAGGAAGGAAAGGAGGGCAGTCACAGTGCTATGATGGGGTCTGAATCCGTGTTGGGTAGGAGTTAATAGATTGTTGTCCAAGAGATAGGGGAGGAGTTGAAGGTGGATACATTTCTCTATGACTTTAGAAATGGGAGAGAGGATGGCGATGGGACAAAAATTGGAAATATTAGTATTATTTCCTCCTTTATGCAGGGGAATGATGTAAGCTTTTTTCCAGATTTGAGGAACAAGCCCTTCTTGGATAGAGCGGTTGATTAGGATACTGATAGGGAGGGCAATGGCTTCGGCAGCTATGCTGAGGAAGTATGAGGGAATGTTATCAGGGGATGGAAACAAACTGGATGGATGCACCCTTTCTCTCTGCATCAAAAGGACTGGATCAAAAGCCTCGAAGGCCAAAGACACCACTGGCTCCTCCTGAGTCCTCTTGTCCCCAGACAGAAAGAAAGCCTCAGTATTGACAGATCCTGACCCAAAGGCCGACCTTGGTGCAAAGCAATTGAGAGCAGAGGCACTGACAATTTCAGTGAGAACCCAACCCCTGGAGCCACAGCAGCAAAGCTTCAGCCCCAAGTCTCTTCTGCTTCCAAACATATCAGAGCAGAAAGAGGAAGGGAATCTGTCTGAGTCAAAGTCACTTGTACTGTCAACTCTGACAAAGCCAATCCGGGACGGATTGGATCCGAGATACTGGGTTCTAATGGGTGGACTAGAACTAGAAAAGCAGAGGAGAAGTAGATGGCCCAGCACTCGGCATGTTCCCAGAAAAAAACCCTGAGCTGAATATGCATTCTGAGGATCGTCTTCATCATCCTGTCAACATCTTGTTTGGTCAGGCTTCTGGATGATCTAGTCAATGACACCACCAAAGATGGTCTTGAGTACCTTTGTTCTTGGAGGATTGGTGAGTGAAGCCTGGAACTCACCAGGTCTGGGGAGAACTGAACAGACTATGTGATGGATGGATCTGAAGAAAGTACAGTTGTGTACAATTACCATAAATATTGATGTTCGAGTGTATTCACTGTTGCAGTCTTCACATTTGGGTTATCCCTGCCAAGGTAGCCTTCAGTCGGCCCAAATATCAGAGGCTTAGTATTTCTGCGTCAGTTGCCATCGCTCCAGGACTGACGTCAGGTCGTCAGTGTTATAAATTAAGGCAGCCCATGCCATTACATCAGTTTTTCTTGCCCTGTCAGAAGCCCCCAAGAGGGAGTTAGGTTATGGTGGAAGAACACCACTGGTAGAAAGTCAATACCAAAACATCCTTGTAAGGATAGAGAGAGACAAGGGGGATGGAGGGAGGGAAACCAGGACTGCAACAGTGAATACACTCTAACATCTACATTTATGGTAAGTGCACACAACTGTACTATGTTCTTCGTGTTTCACTGTTGCAGTCATTACATTTGGGTAGATTCCCAAAGCTATGGTTGGGAGGATGGATTTATACAGCATTAGGACCAGCTATAAGGCCCTGCAGGACAGCAGTGGCAAAGCCAGCTCTGGATTTAGAGAAGAAAGGTAAATGGTAATGTTTGGGGGATAGTTTTACCATGGTGCATATAGCAGAAACAAATACAATGACTTATCCATTTGGAAATAGTCTGCTTTGAAATAGCCTTTCCCTCTGCCCCTGCAGCAAATGTCACCAGTAGTTGTTCAGATTTTCTTAGAGATTTTGTCCTGTTTAAGTAAAATCCAAGTTGTCTGGGTACAGCCAATGAATGCAGAATCCGCTCCCCCTTGTTCTGTGGATTGGGAAAGAAAGTTGGCAAGTGAAGGGTCTGATTAAGAGCCACACTGGATACCACCTTAGACATGAAGGATGGATTGGTCCTGAGAGACACCTGTCCTCTTGAAATATAATGAAAGGCTCCACTGCCATAAGAGCCTGTAATTCAGAAATCCTTCTAGCTGAAGTGACTGCTAAAAGGAAAGCTGTTTTCCAGGAGTGAAACTTTAAGACTGCAGTAGCAGCTGGCTCGAAAGGAGGGAGAGTGAGTTTTTCCAATACAAAACTGAGGTCCCAGGCAGGGGTTGGAGCTCTCCTGGGTGGTCTTAAGTTTTTGGCCCCTCTGAGATACTGCTTTAGCAGAGGATGAGAGAAGAGGAGAGGTTCTGTGTTGTAATGAGCTGAAATGGCTGAAGCATGGATTTTTACGGAAGAAAAAGACAGGCCCTTGTGAAGCATCTCAGTTAAGTATTGTAAAACCTGAGGAATACTGGGCACTGCTGTGCTTATTCCTTGTGATTGGTTCCAGGCACAGAATCTTTTCCATTTGTCAGCATAAGATTTTCTAGTACTAGGCCTTCTCGTCTCCAAAATGACATCCATCACAGGCTTGCTATGGGATGCTAAGGGTGAATTTAGGTGATCAGCCACGCTGCAAGATTCAAAGTTTGGTGCTGAGTGTGCAGAATTTGGTTGTTCTTCTGAGACAGTAAGAAAGGTGTCTGAGGCAGGTGCCACGGCGGAAGGTGTCACACACTGCGCAGGAGTGGGTACCAATGTTGGAGAGGCCAGTCTGGAGCAATCAGAATCATTTTTGCTTTGTCCTGTTTGACTTTTAGTAGAACTTTGGAGAGCAGAGGCAGAGGGGGGAAAAGCATAGACCGATAGGTTTTTCAAACTGGCTTTTTTTGTGATGAGTTCTTGTGCAGAATTTGTCCAAATGATAGTTCTGGGGTGAGGCAAAAAGATGTATGTCTGGACTCCCCCATTTGCGTTTCAACATGTTGAAAATCTGTGGTTCCAGTTTCCATTTGTGTGGGTCCATGAGAGTTCTGCTTAGTTCATCTGCTAGAGTATTCAGCTTCAGCTTTCCTGGCAGGAATTGAGCTTGTAGTTGTATTTTGTAGGTCAAGGCCGTGTTCCACAATGCCATGGCTAGTCTGCAAAGGGGGTAGGAGTGTGTACCCCAATGCTTGTTTATGTACCACATAACTGTGGTGTTGTCTGTCTTTATCACTAATTGTCCTGGATGAAGGTAGTCCTTGAAGGCTGTCAGTGCATTCTGTACAGCTAGCATCTCTTTCTGATTGATATGAAGGTGCATTTGATTTGGGCTCCATTTGCCCTGAATGCACTTCCCTGCCAGATGAGCCCCCCAAGCATAGTCTGGTGCGTCTGTAGTTAGGATTTGGGCGGCAGGTGGTGGAGTGAATGGCAGTCCCTTGTTTTGGTGGCAGGCCTCTGCCCACCATAGGAACTCTAGTTGCAGGCAAGGTATGATAGGAATCATTGTTTCCAGGCAGTGACAATGTTGACTCCATAACCTTTTTAAGTACCACTGACGTTTCCTCATATGCAGTCTTGCATATGGAATTAGAAGAATGCAAGAGGCCATGAACCCCAAGGCTTGCAGAATTTGTCTTGCAGACAGCAGGGTTTTTGTGGCCACCTCCTGCTTGAAGTAAGTTACCAAATGAATTTGCTTTTCTGGCATAAGGTAAGCCATCTGGGCAGTTGTATTCAAGCTTGCACCCAGGAATGTAATTTTTTGAGAGGGTACCAATTGTGATTTATTTTCGTTTATGGTGTACCCTAGACAAGTTAGTACCCTTTTTACATACGCCAGATACTTTAGAAGAATGTCCTTGTTTTCTGCCTGAATTAGACAATCGTCCAGGTATGGATATATCTGAATATTTCTTTGCCTGCAAAATGCAATTACCGGAGCCAGGCACTTTATGAAGACCCTGGGCGGAGTAGATAAGCCAAAGGGCAGTGCAGAGAACTGGTAATGCAAGTATCCAGCTTTGAAGCGGAGGTATCTTCTGCAAGATTCCCCGATTGGGATATGCAGGTAAGCCTCTTTTAAGTCTAGAGTTACCAACCAGGCATCTTTGCCTAGCACAGGAAGCAACTGCTGACGAGTCAGCATCTTGAATTTTGGAATGTCCAGAAATGTGTTTAGAGTAGATAAGTCTAGAATTGTACGTCATGATTAGTCTTTTCTGGGTACCAGGAAAAGTCTTGATAGAAACCTTGTCCCTTTTTCTCTTCTGGTACTGTTTGAATAGCCCCCATGTTCATGAGGGACAGTACTTGTTTCTGGACCTCTGCCCACTGATTTGGGGGCAGGTCTGGCCATCTGTTTGGGATTGGCAACATGTGGAAATAAAATCTGTATCCCTGGGATGCTATATTGAAAACCCATTTGTCCTGGGTTATAAGTTGCCAGTTGCTTGCATGAAGTGCCAGTTTTCCCCCCAAAGGGGTGGCTAAAAGGTAAGTACTTGGTGAGTGTAGAGGGAAGTCATTGAGACTGTTTACCATAGGGAGTTGCCTTGTTCTTTCCAGATTTGGAGGAGAAGGCACTCCATTGTTTTGTTCTAAAAGTCCCTTGTGACTGAAATCTGGAGCCTTTGGAATGTCTGGGTTTGACTTGAGAGGCTCTCAAAGGAACTGGAAAGGAGCAGTTCTTAGTAGGCCAGTGCCAACTAAATCTTGGAGAGTATGCCTTCTTAGTACAGACCCAGTTACAGCAGCCCTGCAAGAGGCCTCCAAAGAATCAAAACCCCATTGCAAAGTATGTTTTCCAACTTGTTCAGCTGAATGCTATAAATCCTGTAAAGCTTTATTTTCCACACAGTCAGAAATTAACATAATTTTCTGTTTAAGCAGTCCCCTGATATCCTGTTGATATGTAAGCATATGAAATTGACAGTTTAAATCCCTGATTGCCAAGGTTGCAGAAGTGCAAACCTTCTTATCCCATCTATCCAGCGCCCTGGAATCTCTATCAGAAGGGGTAGGATTTTTAGCAGTAGAGGCCTTAATGCCCTTTGGACCCTGAGAAATGGTTTCAGGATCTGCAATTTTTTGAAAAGGAATTTGTGGGAGTCAGGAACCCTGTAGTACCTGTCTGGCTTACAAGGATCCGGAGGCAGAGAATCAGGAGCCATACTAGATTCTGAAAAAACATCATCAACAATGCCTAGACCAGGAGGTATAGACAAAGGCCTATGCTGAGGAAGAAGAAGAAAATCCCTAAGTCTCTTTTAAGATTCAGAGAAATCCGGACATTTCCCTTAAGGTATGTAAAGTTTCCCCAAAAAAAAATCCTCAGAGGGAGAAGCAGAAGGAATGGAATCTTCTGCATCAGAGTCCTCATAAGTAGGTACAGACAAATCCTGTTCATTAGAAGAGTCAGACGAAATAGAATCCTGTTCAGAAGATTCATAATCACTGTCTTGCCTAGGCCTCTTAGAAGGAGGGGGTTGGCTACCCCTGATCAGAGTAATTAAATCTTCAGCCATTTTGATCATTTGTTTTTTAGGTACAGGGGCCTGCATATGTGGCTCAGGCGTCAGATTTGTAGACATAGACTTAGATTTTTGCCTTAGTTTTAAAGATGGCGTTGGTCAAATATACAAATCTGTAGGCCTGAAAATTGAAGCATCTCGCGGCATACAGGACCCCGAATGGGTTCTCAGTAGAAGCCTGCGAATCAGAAGTAGCGGGTATCAGGGGCTGCGAAAGCACCTCATTGAGTACCGGCGAACTGGCGACTGGCTTAGGAGAAGCGTCTGTGTCAGTTTTGGACCTCAACGGCCTGTCTCTGTCTTTTCCTTTGCATTTTTTAGGTATTCCGGTAGTCGGATTGCTAACCAACAACATTTCTGGAAATTAAATCGTGAGTCAAAATATTAAGAAGGAAAAATATACCGATGTTTAATAGTGCGTTGATTAAATTTAGCACAAAACCGACAGCAAGGTACGTTATGGTCAGGTCCTAGCTCATTCCCTCCAGAACAACTCTTGTGAGTGTGTTCCTTTAACTCCTAGTGGGTATGGCCTGAGCCTTTAAAAATTAAGTTAGCACCTTACAATTCTAAGAAATAGTCATTGACAGAGGTCAGATATCAATACAATTGTGTCTGCCATCATGTATGCTTCAAGATAAAATATTCTGATACCTTGTGTGTAGCATGATTTTGTAATTATTAATGTAATATGAACAAGTAATATTTGACGCCTAGAGGAGCAGTAGGAGGTAACTGCATATGCACCTGGAGGCGTCAATCGGATGTAATGAGCTAGACAAGGAGTACAGTACAAATGAAAATCCTTATGAGGTATTAGCTTTCCACAAGTAATGCAATTATTAACATTTACTGACATCGGGAAGGAGCAAGAAAAAGTTTCCCCAACGGGGTACTTAGCTTTTAGTTGAAGACTTCGGTTCTGAAACTAGAAAACGAGAATTTCAGGAGTTGGCCGACTGGCACTTGCTGATGTAATGGCATCGGCTGCATGTTTTATACCCTTGATGACCTGACGTCATGGAAGAAGGGACAGCAACAGACGCAGGACCCAAGACTCTTTTAATCAGGCCAACTGAGGGCAACCTGCCAACAGATTACCCAAATGTAATGACTGCAACTGTGAAACACGAAGACCATCTGAAAGTGCTGACTGCCTGCTCTGAAGCTCTGTAATTTTCTGCAAGATTCCCTGATGGGGATGTGGAGGTAGGCATCTTTTAGGTCTAGTGTCACCAGCCAGGCATTTTGTGAGAGCATAGGCAGGAGCTGCTGCAAGGGTAGCATTTTTAATCTGGGGACCACCAAGGAGGTGTTCAGTTTGGATAGATCCAGGATGGGGTGCCAAGTACCCTTCTCTTCTGGGAACAAGGAATAGTCTGGAGTAAAAACCTTTTCCTGTTTGATCCGCAGGAACGGGTTCTACTGCCGCCTGGGATATTAGTGCTTTTACCTGTTTTAATGCCTCTGCCCACTGTTTTGGGGTGAAGGTCTGGGTACCCTCTTAGAATTGGGAGCTTGCTGAAGGAGAATCTGTATCCCTGAGAAATGATTTTTAATACCCACTGATCCTTGGTTATAGAGACCCAACTGTTCTTAAAGAGGGTGAGTCTTCCTCCTTGTTTGAGATGAGTGAAAGGAGGGCAAAGGGGGGAGGGAGAGTCATTGTGAGTGGTTGCCATAGAAGCTTGGCTTAGAACTCCCTGCCTTAGAAGACAAAGTCGTCCACTGTTTGCTTCTTTGTTGGCCCTGGGATAGGGGGCTGGATGTCCTGTCCCGGCGGGGCTTACCTTGGCCCTGTCTGCTGGGTGTAGGGAAGGCCCAGTGCTTAGAGGGGAAGTTCCTGCTGAATCTAGGTGGTTGAACTTGAAAGAAATCTTTTATTGTTTGCATAGATTTTTTCCATATCTTCCATCTTTTTAAGCACCACTTCTGCTTTTTCTCCAAACAGGTGATCCTTATCTAGAAGTGCATCAAAAAGTTTAGACTTGACATGATCAGGGAGAGGTTGTTCCTTCAGCCATGCATGTCTTCTAATAACAGATCCTGTCACTGCTGCCCTGCTAGAGGCTTCTAGGGCATCATATCCACATTGTAATGAGTGCTTTGCCACTTGACAAGCAAAGTGTAGTAATTCTGCCAGATCTTTTGAGTTGACACAGTCAGGAGAGGTAGCAATCTTCTGTTTTAATTGTTCCAAAGTGTATTGTTGATATTTTAACATATGGAACTGACAACTGAGTGCTCTGATAGCTAAGGTTGCAGAGGTGTACACTTTCTTATCCCATCTGTCCAGAGCTCTGGAGACTTTGTCAGAAGGAAGAGGATTCTTGGCAGAACTAGTCATAGCTCCTTTGGGTCCCTGTGTAATAACCTCAGGGTTTGCAACAGGGTTCCTGTACATGTATTTGTGAGAATCCGGTATTCTGTAGTACCTGTCAGGTTTAGCAGGAGGCAGGGCATCATGGGTTAAGATGAATTCATGGAAAACATCATCCACCACTTCCAGAATAGGTGGGATGGCCAGAGGTATGTGCTGGGGCAGGTCCAGAAACTCTCCAAGTCATTTCTTTGACTGTGGGTAGCCCTGAGATTCTCACTAAAAATGTTCCCTGAGGGAGTGAAGGGTTTCCCCGAAGGAGAGGTCCTCTGGAGGGGAGGCAAAGGGGATGGAGTCCTCTGCATCTGAATCCTCAAACAGTTAAGGGATATTGTTCCTCTTCAAAAGCAGAATAATCAGATTCCTCAGACTCTTGGTCTATCATAACTTCTGGAGAAGTGTGCCTTTTCCTTTTAGGAGTGGGGGCCTGAGTATCCTGGATAAGGGAGATGAGATCCTCTGCCATTTTAAGCATTTAAACTTGGGGTGGGGGAGCAGTAGCACGATGGTGGCTAGAAGCAGATTTCCTAGAAGTGGCCAAGCTTCTACGCCTGAGAGAATCTGTCAGTCTCTGAGAAACGGTAGACTGAAGAGAAGACATTGTTTTTTGTCTAGAATCGGGAGTGCAAACCGAAGCAGAGATAGCCAACGGCTCAGAAGACGAAGTGGATTTCTGCAGCATACCGGACTCTGAAAGGGTCTCGGCAGAGGCTTGGGTAGAAAGCAAGTCAGGCACCAGGGGCTGCGAAAGTGCCTCAATGAATTCCGGAGAACTGACGACTTGTTTAGCTGTAGAGTCGTCAGAAGGCTTAACCTTGTGTGGCATGTCTCTATCTTTACATTTTTTCAGAATGTCGACACATTGTTGGCTCACAGACGCCATATTGGAATTCGAAGACGGAATATGAAAATAACTGTCTACAAAAAGAGCACTACGGCGAATGGTTCTTGCATTAAAGAGGGCACAGAAAGTACAGTTTTGTACCTACCATAAATGTAGATGTCCGATAGGTATGCATCTGCAGTCATCACATATGGGTTGTCCTGCCTCAGGCAGCCCTTCGGTCGGCCGGATTCCAAAGTCTGGGTCCGGCGTCGGCTGATGTCGCCCTTTCCCCGATGTCACAACGCCTGGGGTATAAAAGCGTCAGCCGACGCCATCTTCCATCTTCCTCAGTTTTTCTTGCCCCAGATGCCAGGTGCCCTCTAGGAAGGCTAAATTTGGAAAAATGCAGTAAAAAATCCAAACATTTGCAAAAAAAAAAAATATATATATATATATATATATATATATATATATATATATATATATGTGTGTACAAACAAATACATCATAATAGATCCCCCAGCTAGCTAATAGAGAGGTAAGCACCCTAGGAGTACCACAGAGGAGAAGGAGGGAGGGTAAACCTGACTGCAGATGCATACCTATCGGACATCTACATTTATGGTAGGTACAAAACTGTACTATGTCCTTCAAGGATGCATCTGCAGTCATCACATATGGGTAGAATACCATAGCCAATCTGGGGGTGGAGGTAATAGGAAAAGGATGGTGTAGCTAAGATACCCTGCAGGACAGCCGTAGCAAAGCCTGCTCTGGATCTGGAATATAAAGGTAAATTGTAATGCTTGGCAAATGTATGCATGGAGCTCCATGTGGCAGCTTCTAAAATGTCTTTTGTAGCCACCCCTCTTAAGAAGGCTGTGGAGGTGGCTGTGGCTCTCGTAGAATGAGGTCTAATGTTAGCTGGTACAGTCTTTCCATGAAATGAGTAACAAAAGCGGATGCAATTTCCTATCCATTTTGAAATTGTCTGTTTGGAAATTGCTTTTCCTTGAGTACCAGCAGCATATGTTACCAGCAGCTGGTCAGTTTTTCTGAAACCTTTAATTCTGTCCAAGTAGTAGCGCAACTGTCTGTGAATGTCCAGGGTGTGCAGCAGTTTCTCCCCTTTGCTTTGTGGATTTGGGAAGAAGGTAGGCAAGTGAATAGCTTGATTCAATGAAACCCTGGATACCACCTTTGGCATAAAAGTAGGATTAGTTCTTAATGAAACTATCCTGATGGAAAATAATAAAAGGCTGAACTGCCATCAGGGCCTGCAATTCCGAAACTCTTCTTGCTGAGGTTATTGCCAGAAGGAAAGCAGTCTTCCATGAGAGGTACTGTAGATCTGCAGATGCTGCTGGTTCAAATGGAGGCAGTGTTAGTTTTTCCAACACGTAGTTAAGGTCCCAAGCAGGTAGAGGAGGTTTCCTAGGAGGTTTGATGTTTTTGATTCCCCTTAGAAACTGTCTTAGGAGAGGATGAGAAAAGACAGGAGGATCAGTATTGTACTCTGCTGAAATTGCTGAAGCATGAATCTTAATAGAAGAGTAAGACAGTCCATTGTGGAACATTTCTGCCAAATATTCCAGGATATGTACCATGTTCATCATTGTCGCATCTAGGCCCTTTGTGGTGTTCCAGATGAGAAATCTTTTCCATTTTGCTGAATATGCCTTCCTTGTGGAAGGGCGGCGAGCTTCCAGAATAATATTCTTTACTCTCTGGGATAGCTTATCCTGAGGAGGAGTCAAGGTATTCTCCACGCTGTTAGTTGCAATGTTTTCAGGTTGGAATGTAGAGTTTTGTAGCTGTGCTGTGTCAGTAGAAGTGGCCATAGAGGTAGGGGCCATGGCTTCGTACGTGATAAGCTCCTTAGCAGTGGGTACCAGTGCTGTCTTGGCCAGTCCGGAGCTATCAGGATCACTTTTGGCTGCTCTGCCCTGATCTTCAGTAACACCTTGGTCATTAATGGAATAGGAGGAAATGCATACACTGTCAGATTTCTCCAGCTGAAAGAGAGGGCGTCCACTTTCCACGCTTGTGGGTGGTATGTCCTTGAGCAGAATTTCTTTAGTTGATGATTGTGGAGGGATGCAAATAGATCTATGTCCGGGCTCCCCCAAGATTGTGTTATCTGTTTGAAAATGTCTGGGTGCAGCATCCATTCGTTTACATCCATGATATTTCTGCTTAAGCTGTCCGCCAGTATATTGTCCTTCCCTGGCACAAACAGAGCTTGTAGCTGTATATTGAGTTTCAAGGAAAGATCCCATAGATTCACTGCCAGCCTGCACAGAGGGTAAGAATGGGTACCTCCTTGCTTATGTACCACATAACTGTGGTGTTGTCTGTCCTTATTAGTAGATGGCCTTGATGCAGAAAGAGTTTGAAGGCCTCGATTGCATGTATCACTGCTAGCATTTCTTTTTGATTTATGTGCATGCGCAGCTCCTTTCATGACCACTGTCCTTGGATACCTCTGCCCTCCATGTGAGCTCCCCAACCTAGGTCTGAAGCGTCTGTTGTAATAGTTTGGGAGGTTTTTGGCTTTGTGAAGGGCAGCCCTCTGTTGGGACTGTCTGGCCTGAGCCCACCACAGAAATTCCTTGTGAAGGCATGGGATGAGTGGGATTAAAGTTTCCAAACTGTGACTGTGCTGAGTCCATAAACTCCTTAGGTACCACTGTAGCTTTCTCATACGTAGCCTTGCTTGTGGAATCAAAAGAATACAGGATGCCATGTAACCCAGGGCCTTCAGGATTTTCCTTGCAGTCAGCCGAGTTTGTCTTGTCAGATTCTTGAAGTAATCCGGTAGTTGACTTTTTTCTTTTTTTTTTTTCTGTGAGATAAGCCATTTGGGTGGTTGTATCTAGATCCGCACCCAGAAAGGTTATTCTTTGGGATGGAACAAGTCTTGATTTGTGCATGTTGACTGTATATCCCAAGGCCTGTAGAAGATTGATGGCATAATTTAAGTCCTTTATCAGAGTTTGTTGGTTGTCCGCTTGTATAAGGCAGTCGTCCAAATATGGGTAGATTTGAATCCCCTGGAGTCTGCAGTGTGCTATTACTGATGCCAGGCATTTCGTGAATACTCTGGGCGCAGTAGATAAGCCAAACGGCAATGCTGAGAATTGATAATGCTCTGACCCTGCAAGAAATCTGAGGTATCTTCTGCAACTGTGTTTGATAGGGACATGCAGGTATGCCTCCTTGAGGTCTAGAGTAACCAGCCAAGACCCCTTGCCCAGCATGGGAAGGAGTTGCTGTAGAGTCAGCATTTTGAATTTTGGCACAATGAGATAAGTATTCAGTACAGACAAGTCGAGAATAGGTCTCCATTGATGCTCTTTTCTTGGAACAAGGAATAGTCTGGAGTAAAATCCTTGGCCTTGTTCTGAAATAGGAACTCTTTCTATGGCTTTCATTTGTAGTGAGTTTGAGATTTGTTTCAAAGCCTCTGTCCTTTGATTTGGTGGCAGACCTGGTATGCCTTTTCTTTTTGGCAATGTGTGGAAATGGAACCTGTATCCGTTGTCTATTATTTGGAGTGTCCATTTGTCTCTTGTAATGTTGTGCCAATTTCTTGAGAATAAAGAAAGCTTTCCGCCCAAAGGTGCTTCTAATTGAGCCCTGGTTGGCGGAGTCAAAGCAGAGTCAATGAGTTTGTCCTTGTGCAGCAGTTGCAGATCCTGAACTGCCTGTCTGGATTGGAGGTTGCCATTGACGGCCTCTGTAGGAGCCCCTAGCTTGGCCCCTACCTCTGGCATGCCTGTTTCTGCCCCTTTGAAATCTTTTGGTGCCCGGAAAGGACCAATTCTTGGAAGGCCAATTTCTGCTGAATCTAGGCGGTTGGACTTGAAGAAAATCCTTAACTATTTGTACAGATTTTGCCTTTTCCTCAAATTTCTTTAGGACGTCTTGAGCAGTGGAACCAAATAACTTTTGCTTTTCCAGTGGAGCATCCAATAGCTTAGCTTTAACATGTTCTGGCAGAGATTGTTCCTTCAGCCAAGCATGCCTGCGTATGACAACACCTGTCATTGCTGACCTACATGAAGCTTCCAATGCATCATAACCACACTGCAAGAAATGGTTGCTAAACTGCTGGGAATTATGTACCAGATCCTGAAGGGATTTACGGTCAAGGGGTTCAGAAGAAGACAATTTCTTATGCATTTCTTCTAACAAATACTCTTGATACTGTATCATGTAAAATTGACAATTTAATGCCCTCATAGCAAGAGTGGCAGAAGTATACACTTTTTTACCCCATCTCTCTAATGCCCTGGACTCCTTTGCAGAGGGGAGTGGGTTCTTAGTAGTAACAGCTGCAACCCCTTTAGGGCCCTGTAAAATAGTTTCAGGGTCAGCAGAGTGGGCCTTATAAAGAAAATTGTGTGTGTCTGGGACCCTGTAATACCTAACAGGCTTAACAGGGGCCGGAGGCAGAGTGTCAGGGGTCATACTAGAGTCAGAATATACATCATCAATCACATTTAAAAGAGGAGGAATAGCCAAAGGTCTATGATGAGGTAAATGAAGAAAAGTTCTTAGTCTTTTCCTGGAATCAGAATATTCCTGGCCCTGCCATTTGAAATGCTCTCTCATAGTGTGAAGGGTCTCCCCAAAGGAAAGCTCTTCAGGAGGGGAGGCTGAGGGAATAGATTCCTCTGCATCCGAATCCTCGTAGGCCGAATAAGCCTCCTCCTGGTAGTCTGAGTGATCCGAGCCAACAGAGGCCTCCTCTGAGGAAAGGGGATCAGGGGGATCCATCCTGGGCCTTTTGTCTAGAGGGGGTTGGGAGCCCCTGTCCGGATGAGGCTGAGAGCCCCTAATTAAGGAGATCAGGTCCTCTGCTAAAGTTAAAATCTGTGAACTAGAAGAAGGTCCCTGAGGAATAACTCTGGGAGGCATGGCTTTAGTGTGTTTTGCAGCTTTAGCCCTGGTGAAGGCCTTAATAGACATGGATGCAGGAGGCCTGGCTGCACCACGTGCTAGTGTAGCTTTATCTAAAGGTATGGTGTCGGAAGATTCCAATACACCAGTTTTGGAAGGCAATTCTGTAACCGACTCGGTAGGAGCCTCCGGGACCGAGGCTGTCGGCTGTATTATTTCAGGGTTCGGAAGATCCAAGGACTCGGTATCAGCCGAGACCGAGACACTCGCGGTAGGCCTAGCCGCGGTTTCAGCCAAAACCGCGGCCTGCGTGTGTCGGTCCTTGTCTTTCCGTTTCTTAATTAAATGCGATGTCGGGGTTTCCGACGGCATTTTGTAAGCAAAACTATCCCCAAAAAACTCTTCTGCGAACTCCGACCAACGTCTAAGAGTGCGTTGGTTGAAAGAAGCGCAGGCAGATCAGGCCGAGACGTCGTGGTCTGGGCCTAAGCAAGGAAGACAATAAGAGTGGAAATCCTTATGAGGTATTTGTTTCCCACAAGTTAAACAATTATTAACTTTTTCTGACATCGGCTGAGGCAAGAAAGAGTCCCCAACGGGGTACTTAGCTTTTGAAGTCTTCGGATAGCGAAATTACAGGAGCTGGCCGACCGGCACTTGCGAACTGCTTCTGCTTCGGGCACCACGCGGCAAGAAAGACTGAGGAAGATGGCGTCGGCTGACGCTTTTATACCCCAGGCGTTGTGACGTCGGGGAAAGGGCGACACCAGCAGACGCCGGACCCAGACTTTGGAATCCGGCCAACCAAAGGGCTGCCTGAGGCAGGACAACCCATATGCGATGACTGCAGATGCATCCTTGAAGGACATCTGCCAATGAGGGACGTTGTGGTCTGGGCCTAAACAAGTGATGCAGTAAGAATGAAAGTCTCGGTGTGGGATCTGCTTTCCACAGGCGAGACAATTGTTAACTTTTTTGGACATTTAGATATTTTCTGCTGAAATTCGACTTCTGGTAGCAACCGATCGGCACTCGTGCGAACTGCTTCTGCTACAGGCTCCACGGCAAGAAAGATTGATGTAAGGACATCGGCTGCCTTGCTTTATAGTACTGATGACCTGACATCAGACTACAGGCGACAGCAGCTGGCGCACAAAAACACTGACTCAGGTATTCGGGCCGACTGAGGGCTACCACAGCAGGGAAAACACACAGGTGATGACTGCAACAGTGTAACACGAAGAACATCCTTCATTTTTTTTTTTTTTTTGTTAAGCCATTCAGAGGTGGACTTGCTGGTGTGTTTTGGATCATTGTCCTGCTGCATAACCCAAGTGCGCTTCAGCTTGAGGTCAGGAACTGATGGCCAGACATTCTCCTTCAGGATTTTTTGGTAGAGAGCAGAATTCATGGTTCCATCAATCACAGCAAGTCGTCCAGGTCCAGAAGCAGCAAAGCAGCCCCAGACCATCACACTACCACCACCATGTTTGACTGTTGGTACGATGTTCTTTTTCTGAAATGCTGTGTTACTTTTATGCCAGATATGACGGGATGTACACCTCCCAAAAAGTTCCAACTTTTGTTTAGTCAGCCCACAGAATATTTTCCCAAAAGTCTTGGGGATCATCAAGATGTTTTTTGGCAAAAGTGAGATGAGCCTTTATGTTCTTTTTGGTCAGCAGTGGCGTTCGCCTTGGAACTCTGCCATGCATGGG
>NC_056734.1:1006178131-1006218131 GCF_019279795.1 Protopterus annectens | reverse complement strand
TATCAGACCTTTTTCTGGCAGTTCCAGGTTTTCAACTTAATCAAGCTCCCAGGACAAAAGTTGGTTATACATTTGCATGAGGTGCAGATGGGTGAGATTTTGTGGCCATTTACAACTATGTCTTGGTTTCCTGTAATGTAGTCTCTTCAGCCAGCATGGACTGGAAGCAAGACTCATTCTCTCTGTGACTTAATAGTGTCCTTGGCAGGTATGGGAGAAAGTGCAGTTGTGTACACTTACCATAAATGTAGATGTTAGAGTGCATTCGCTGTTGCAGTCATCACCTGTGGGTTATCCCTGCTGTGATAGCCCTCGGCCGGCTCGAATACCAGAGTCAATTTATTTGCATCGGCTGCAGTCGCCTATAGTCTGACGTCAGGTCGTCAGTGCTATAAAGCAAAGCAGCTGACATCATTTTTTTCTTGCCCTAACCCGTCAGACGCACAAGGAAATAAGGAAAAGTGGCCCTGGTGGCTAAAAGCCACCATGGGAAGCTTATGTCCCCCTAGGGGAAGATGCTATATGGGGGATGGAGGGAGGGAAACCAGGACTGCAACAGTGAATATACTCGAACATCTACATTTATGGTAAGTGTATACAACTATAATATGTTCTTCGTGTTTCACTGTTGCAGTCATCACCTGTGGGAGGATTCCCAAAGTTGAGGAGAGGGGTGGAAGGATAGGTTAGACTCCTAAGCATCGGTCAGTAAGCCCTGCAGAATTGCAGAGGCAAACCCTGCCCTAGACTTAGAAAAAAGAGGTAGGTAGTAATTTTGTAAAGGTATGGACAGAGGTCCAGGTGGCAGCTTCCAAGATGTCGCTGGTGGGGACTCCTCTGAGGAAGGCTGTGGAAGTGGAGGCTGCCCTAGTGGAATGGGTATGGACAGACTTGGGGGGGGGGGGGGTTCCCATGAAGTCTGTAGCAGAAATGGATACAGTGCGATATCCATTTGGAAATGGGCTTCCCCTCTGTCCCGGGGCAAAGCTGACAAGTAGTTGTCTATTTTTCTGAATGGTTTAGTACGGTCCAGATAGAGTTGTCTGCACGTCTAGCGAGTGTAGAATTCTTTCCTCCTTGTTTTGAGGTTTGGGAAAGAAGGTGGGTAGGTGTATGGCCTGGTTGAGGGTCACATCAGATACCACACTGGGCATAAAGAAGGGGTTAGCCCTCAGGGAGTCCCTGTCTGCATGGAAAATGATGAAGGGCTCAACAGCCATGACAGCTTGAAGTTCTGATACCCTTCTGGCTGAGGTGATAGCTAGTAGGAAGGCAGTCTTCCAGGAGAGGTATTTCAATTCTGTGGAAGCAGAAGGTTCGAAAGGAGGTAAGGTTAGTTTTTCTAGAACATAACTCAGGCCCCAGGGTGCCGTGGGAGGCCTTCTGGGAGGTCTGATATTAGAAGTCCCTCTGAGGAATTGCTTAGTTAAAGGATGAGAGAAGAGGGGTGGGGTCTGAATCGTAATGGGCAGAAATGGCTGAGGCATGGATTTTAACAGAGGAGAAAGACAGGCCACTATTGAGCAACTCGGCTAGGTAATCCAAAGATGAGAGGAATGGAAGGATGAGCGGTACTGGCCCCTTTGGACTGGTTTCCATTTCCCTGCGTATGATTTTCTGGTGCTGGGCCTTCTGGCCTCTGTAATGATGTCTAGGACCTGTTTGCTTACCAGGGACTCCTTTTGTTAGCTTTTAAGGTATAAGCCATGCTGAAAGATTGAGAGTCTGTAAGTCTGGGTGCTGTATATTCCTCCTCACCTGGATCAAGAGGTCTGAGATCAGGGGAAGTTGCTTGGGGGGCTATAAGGTCAGGCTGCGCAGTTAGGGGTACCAATGCTGTCTGGGGCAATCTGGAGCAATGAGGATGGCCTTTGGTCTCTCCTCCCTTATTCTGATCAGTACCTTGGGAATAAGGGGCAGAGGAGGGAACGCATACACAAAGAGGGAGTGCCAGGGGAGGGTCAAGGCATCCACCTTCTACGGTAGGAGGTGATACTCCCTGGTACATATCTTCTGCACTGGTGGTTGAGGTGCGAGGCAAAGAGATCCACTTCTGGAGTCTCCCACTCCTGAGTGATTTGCAGAAAGATTTCCCTGTGGAGCTGCCATTCGTGGGGGTCCAGTAACTTTCTGCTTAGGTGGTCTGCCAGGGTGTTGTTGATCCCTGGTAGGTATTGGGCAATTAGGTGTAGACCCATGGAGGTGGCTGTAAGCAAGAGGCTCATGGCTAACCTGCACAGGGGGTAAGACTGGGTCACCCCCTGTTTGTTGATGTACCACATTACTGTAGTGTTGTCTGCTTTTATAATGGGAACCCCTGGCCTGAGATGGGGTTTGAAAGATGTCACAGCCTTTTTTACTGCCATAATTTCTTTCTGACTGACGTGCAAGTGAAGTAGCTGGGCATCCCAAAGACCTTGGGTGCACCTGCCTGCTAGGTGAGCACCCCAAGCAATGTCTGAGGTGTCGATGGTGATGGTCTGGCAGAAACAGCAGAAGATAAAGGTTGACTGACGCCATATCGGAATCCGAAGACGGAACACAGAAGTAACTGTCTACAACAAGAGCTCTACAGCGAATGGTTCTTGCATTAAAGAGGGCACAGAACCGGCAATGGGGAACGTTGTGGTCTGGGCCTAAACAAGTGACGCAGTAAGAATGGAAGTCTCTGTGTGGGATTTGCTTTCCACTGGTGAGACAATTGTTAACTTTTTTGGACATCGGTTAGTGCTAGAAAAAAGGATCCCCAATGGGTTACTTAGCGTTAGACGTTTTCAGCTGAAATTCAACTGCTGGTAGCGACCGACCAGCACTTGTGCAAACTGCTTCTGCTACAAGCTCCACGGCAAGAAAGACTGATGTAATGACATTGGCTCCCTTGCTTTATAGCACTGATGACCTGACGTCAGACTACAGGCAACTGCAGCCGATGCAAAAAAACACTGACTCTGGTATTTGGGCCGGCTGAGGGCTACCACAGCAGGGATAACCCACAGGTGATGACTGAAACAGTGAAACACGAAGAACATCCTCCTTTGCCACACACAAAGGAAGAATCAGGGAATGCCTCCATGTCTAGCCTCACTGAGATACTTGTCCCCCATGGTGATATTACTGAGAGGAGTCTGCTTCTATGGACATTCCTGTTAAAATGAAGCAAAAAAAAAAAGTAAACATTTATCTTCTCCTGGCATCGTTACTTTGGACAGAAATGACTGATTGTGCTTAACTCAGAACTTAGTGCAGGCTGCTGACCCTCTCTTGTTCTGAGTTTACCAATAAAAGAAAATTACATTCATTTTCATAAGATTCCCAGTATAACGAACCGGGAAATGATTTTGAGGGACCAACTTCTGTAATGTCCTTCTATTCCCATGTTGCAGTATTCTTAGTACGGGTTTCTTCACCTCAGGCGACCCGAACGTCAGCTCCTATACAAAAGCTTAAGGCTGGTTGCTGTTGGTGTGTGGGACATCACACACAGGGCCATATACCAGGAGCCTTAAAAGTGATGTCTGCACACACAGACCTCCAAACTTTTCTGCAGCAGTCGAACATCAAATCGATTGCATCGCTCCTCTACTTATCAAGATGTCTAAAGCTAAGTACCCCGTTGGGAAATTCTTCAATTACTATTGCTTGAGCTTGGTTTGCTTGTTCTTTTCTAACCGATGTCTGCCAAGAAGGGTAAATGCCGATGTGGACGTCAAATTCTGCATAAAGATGCCCATGACCGTTGTGTTTTTTGTCTGGGCCAGGAACACAACCATACAACCTGCACCATTTGCCACTTCGTCCCTAAAATGCTTAGAAGCCATCTGGCTGCCCTTAATCTTTACTTGGAAAACCAGAGACTTAAAAAAACTAGTGCTTAAGATGGATCAAGAGTTGGATGCCCAGGTGGGACCACCTCAGAAAAAGGCCAAGGTTTCACAGTCTGCTTGCTCTGCCTCTTCGTCATCGGATGCCCCACCAGCCACCGATATTGGGATTGAGGTATGTTCATTAGAGCCATCTACTTTGTCGGCCCCCCCTGAGGTAGCCGTTTCTGAAGTACCAGCTGGCACATCCACAGAAAACTCAGACTTCTGTTTCCACCAAGTCGAGGGGGAACCAGGATCTGTCGGACTTCAGAATCCAAAACCTCTGCTTTAGCTCGGGCTTCTGAACTTAGGCCTTCTCTCTCTCCCAAATCTACTCCTTTAAAAAGAAAACAAAATAGTAAACGCTTAATACCCTCTGCTGAGGGACTTCTTGACTGGCAATCCTTTACTTGGTCCCCGATGTAGGCCTTCATGGCTCTTAGGCCCTCAGCCTCCTCCCCCCTCACTATCCCAGTGTTAAGCCCAGGGCTTGCCTCAGCTACTTCCATACACCCTCCCACTTCCCATGAAGAAGAGGAAGAAAATAGCTCTTCATCATCTGATGAGTCCATTTCCTGCTCAGCACAGACAGCCTCTCCTCTAGAATACTATTCCCTGGGTGAGGAATCCATAGAAGGGGACTCTCCTCCTGAGGACATCACTTTTGAGGAAACCATAACTAAAATGAAAGAAAATTTCAAGTGGGATACTTCCCAAATGATTGAAACTCAAAAAAGATATTCTGACCTACTGCAAATTGACTCTCCTTCACCATCTGCCATTCCCCCAGTTACACCTGCATACCTGGATGCATTTACTTCAGCATCTAAAAATCCTGATTCTCAGCCACCTGCTCATTTTCACAAGGTGCTTGATGACCAGAAATTTCATGTGAAGCCCCCCTTGGTAGACCCTGCAGTGGTTACTGTAGCCCCAGACAAGCAGTCAAGACTGATCCCATCCTTATCCCCATCTGCCCACTGACAAGGACAGCAAAAACATGGACAGTCTAGGGAAGAAAGTTTACACCTCTTCCACCTTAGCCTTTAGAGCTATTAATTACCAAATCCATATGATTAAGTATGCCTTGGACTTGGTATCCGAAGCATCTACACTCTTATCCCTCCCTGCCTGACTCTCCTAACAAGACTGAGGTAGATCAAAACTGTCACTGGCATCTCAGGTGGCCAGACAATCAGATGCAGCTAAGATGCAGCAGAGGCTTCTGCTAGATCTGCTGCATCCGCCTCTGTGCTCCACAGATATTCGTGGCTTCAACTTTAACACCTGCCTGAGGATTTCAAATCCAAAATTCTTGATGCTCCACTAGACCACAACCTCCTGTTTGGGAAGCAGTCTGCTGAACGGTTTAGGAATCTTCAGGAGAAAAACAAGGAGCTTCAAGACATTAAGCAAATTCTGGTATCCCCTATATCAAAATAGAAACTATCCAGCTAAGACCGCCTATGTCAGAGGAACCCCCTCCACTGCCACCCCTTCCTCTTCCAGGCATAGGAGAGAAACCAGGAGGGCAGACCTCTGCCAGACCAGACAGCCCTTTCATGACAGAAATGACACCAACAATGCGTGACTGCCTTGCCCGTCTCCCTGTCAGCCTGCCCTCTGGAGAACAGTTACTTCAGATCGCTGGCTCCTGACAATAGTAGAAGAGGGATAGTTATTTTCTTGGAAAGAAATCCCCCCCCCCTCTCTTGAGGGATCCCACCCTAAAAACAATTACACCTTATTTCAGACATCATACAAGATCTACTGACCCATGGAACCATAGAAGCATTCCCCCAGGACAAGAAGGAAAAGGCTTTTACTCAAGGCTATTTCTAGTACCAAAAAAAGATGGGCCATGGAGGCCAATCCTGGATTTGTCCTTTCTAAATCTCTTCCTAAAAGTCCCATCCTTCAAGAGGCTAACCCTCCAAACCCTACTTCCACTATTGCCAGCACAGGCGCTCATAGTCACTCTAGACCTGAAGGAAGCCTACCTCCACATCCTTATAAAACCCTCTCACAGAAAGTACTTGAATTTCACTGGGCCCTGTTCTCACTTTTAATTTACTGCCTTGCACTTTGGTTTATCCAATGCACCCAGGGTCTTCAGCAAATGCCTTGCTCCAGCCATAGCCTACTGTGGAACCAAGGGCACTCAAATTTATCCCTACCTAGATGATATACTCATCCTTGCAGAAATAGAAGTCACCCTAAAAAACTGTCTGCAGTTTGCCATGTCTCTGCTACAGGGTCTGGGGTTCACCCTCAATCTCTCCAAATCATCCCTAATACCACAGCAGGACAAAACCTTTCTGGGCTGTAGGAACCAGGACAAACTTTCCCTAACAGGCCACTTCCAGGAACTGCTCCCCGTCTACCAACTTATGGCAGGCAAAATCTCTATGCTACCATTAGCCAAGGTGCACATGAGAAAACTACAATGGTATCTAAAGAATGTGTGGTCCCAACACAACCACCCTCTAGAATTTCAGATTTCCTTCCTACCCTGCCTAAGGGAAGAGTTAAGGTGGTGGATCCAATGAACTGAACCCAGGACTTCCCCTTCACCTTCCCACACCAGTTCAGTACATGCATACAGACACATCAGACCTGGGCTGGGGGGCTACCATGAAGGGCCTCAAGGTGGAAGATCTCTGGCAGTCACCTTTCCAGAAAAAAACGCATCAATGTTAGAGAAATTACTGCAGTCCTTTTGGCACTGAAAAACCTTTCTTCCCATCCTTCTGTCAGGTCCCCTTCAAATCTTCACAGACAACACCACAGTCATGTGGTGCATCAACAAACGGGGTGGGGACGACGACCAAGTCCTATAGCCTCTGCAGGCTAGCAATCCAGATTTGGGACTTAGCCTCCCAAAACAACTTATCTCTGCAAGCAGCCTACACACCATCCTGGGAGAACCACCAGGCAAATGCTCTCAGCAGATCATCCTCTCTGCATCATGACCAGATGCTAAACAGAGAAGTTTTTCTAGACATTGTCAACCAGTGGGGCACACCTCAAAATAGATTTGTTTGCCTCCCACCAGAACAGGCAACTGTAAAAATTTTGTACCAAGGAACACTCCCCACTAGGTGGAGAGTGGACGCCTTTACCATTTCATGGAAGGGACGGTTTCTATATGCCTTTCCCCCTTTCCCTCTCATTCAAAAGGTCCTTCTGAAGATCAGGAGGGCATGCCAAAAATCTTGCTGGTGACTCCCTATTGGCCAAGGCAGCATTGGCTCCCCCTTCTACTATCCGTTGCCACGGGAAATCACCCCAAGTTACCCCACAAGGTGGCCCTACACACACAGCAGAATGGAACACTTATCCACCATCACCTGGAAATGCTATGTCTAACACTTAGGGTGATAAACTTTTAATACCCTTCAGACACCGCTACTCTGAGGACATGCTTTTGGTCCTGAAGGAGGCCAGAAAACCTAACAGGAGATCCTACATTTTAAAATGGGAAAGATTCTCCAAATGGTGTCTCCAAAGATATAGAGATCCCTTTCTAGTGGATGTCCCTCTAGTCTTAGCTTATGTTTATGAACTTACCAAGGCAGGCCTTTCATACTCTTCAGTGAAAGTCCACCTGTGTGCTATTTCTGCCTGCTTATCCTTAAACCCTCCTCTACTCTCCAGGTTAGATGTTAAATTGTTCCTGAAAGGGGTCTTGCACATCAGGCCACCAAGGAAACCCGTTCCATCACCTTGGGATTTAAACTTTATCCTAGAAAAACTCACACTGGCCCCATTCGAACCAGCCAGTTCTTCAACACTGCAAATGTGCATATGGAAAAACAATCCTGCTGGCAGCTCTCACTTCAGCTGGAAGGGTGTCAAGAGTTACAGGCACTCATGGCTTGTCCCCCCCCAGACCATCTTCCACAAAGACAGGGTGACCCTACGCACCAACCCTTCTTTCATGCCCAAAGTGGTCAATGAGCTATCATTAAATCAGTGCATCTACCTGCCCACCTTCTTTCCCTCTCCCATCAATGACAGTGAGAAAACTCCATTCCCTGGATGTGCACAGACAGCTAAGATTTTATTTGGACAAAACTAAGTCCATAAGGAAATCTAATCAATTCTTTGCTTCCTTTCATCCAGGGCCATGGGAAAGGCAGTCTCCAAGCAAACTATCTCCTGTTGGATCAGGAAAACTATCTGCTTCTGCTACTCCTACCACAGCAAGGACTTACTTCAGGGGGTAAGAGCACACTCCACTAGGGCAGTATCATCTTCCAAAGCCTTCTTCAAAGGCCTGGACACAGCCTCCATCCTGGAGGCAGCCACCTGGTCCACTAAAACACACCTTTACCAGACACTACAAATTGGACCACATCTCCAGAGCCAGAGCAGGTTTCGTTAGAGCAATCCTGCAGGGTTTCTGGAATCAGTTACCTCGACCCTCCACCCTTCCTGCTTCCTAAAGCTGTGGTACTCTCCCACACTAAGAATGCTGCAACATGGGAACAGAAGGACATAGAATAGTTATGCAAAATCTTACCATAGCCATAGATGTCCTTCTTTTCCATGTTGCAGTATTCCTTCCCTCCCACCATCCCCCTGCATTCCTTTCACATGCCTATGGGGATCCTTAGAGCACCTCCTAGACTATGGTCTCCCTGGGCAATCTATGGCATTTCACTGGTCTGGAGGACATAATTTGGCTATACCTAGTCCACTGTTTGACTGGGCAGTTAGTTCTGAGGTCTGTGTGTACAGACATCAAATGTAAGGCTCCTGGTTTATGGCCCTGCGTGTGACATCCCACACACTGACAGCAACCAGGCTTAAACTTTTGTATAGGAGCTGACGTCTGGATTGCCAGAGGCCAAGAATCCCGCACTAAGAATACTGCAACATGGAAGAGAAGGACATCTACGGTTATGGTATGATTTTACAAAACTATTCTTTGTCCCCTCAGGTGACGGACTCAGTTTCTGTGGAGTGTTTCTTCTGATGGTACCACAGAAGAATTTTCTTTTTCTGAAACCATATCTAGGATGAGCCAATTATTACAGTGGGAACATAATGAACATTGAAGAATCCTTGGAAAAATATTACGATTTCTTACAGCTGGAATTTCCTCACGTTACTCTTGTTCCTCCCGTACTTTCAACTTTGGTGGATGTGTTTATTACAACCTATAACATGCCTGACATCCAGCTTGTAGCCTGCCCCTAAGAAAGTAGATTGTATAAAGTTCCTCAGTGCTACAAATTTTTATTTTCTAAACCCAAACTTGAGACACAGAATTAATTGAATTTATTGCCAAAGAAATCACTACAGGGTCAGATCTGGGTTTAGAAAATAAAAATTTAATGATTTTATGAGTCATCTTTTGCCTCTTCCAAAGCAGCTGTTGGTGTAACTGTTATGAGAACATTTTAATGGTTAATGCTTAAAATTTACCTGATGATCATAAAGTTGAAATTTTGAATTTACCTTTAGATAGGGAAGTTGGTTTTGTACCATCTGCAGCTGGGATCCTTAAACAGTGTGATGGGAGAAAGGAAACTGATTAAGGGGGCAACTCAGATTTTTCGGCCTCCCTTCTCTAAGTTTGTTAAAAGGTTTCACACCTTCCTCAGCATCTTTGCATAAAAAGCAAAATCAGCAGACACAACAAACTTTTGGCCAGCAGACATTCAAAAAAACAATGCCAGGGAGGCTCCAAAAACAAGTCTCCCAGAAACAATGACAATTTAAGAAGTCTGAATCTCTATCTGCAAAGATTATAACCCCCCCCCCCCAAACACACACCCTGGCAAGCCTGTAAATCTCCCAGAAAATCTGTCTCCTTTTCTCCCTTTGGCAACAGTTAATCTGGAACAGAATGGATCTGGGAGTGATAAATCAGGCGTACAGATGTTAGCAAAAGTCCCTTCTTCCTTTTCAGAGTATTCCTCATCATCCACCAAACTGGACTTTTTTCCCCTACTGTCATTCAGCATCTGCTGACTCAGGATAATAGAAGTTGTCCACCTTCTGTGACAAGGAAAGGTTTCTTTTCAAGGTTTTCTAGTTTCAAAGAAAGAAAGAAGCTTCATGCAGACCAGTGTTCAGAAGCTTTCTTTTCTAAATCACTTTGTGGAAGTCTCAAAAGGTCAAATTGCAGTCTCTTCATGACCCATCAGTACTGACTCCTGCTTTCATATATTTTTTTAAGTAATTCTAGATTTAAAGGCTACAGTAGAGTCGATTATTCAAACTAATTGCGACCTAGGGTAGTTCGGGTAATCACATTCTTCGGATAATCAAATATATAATTCAACTGGATAAAAAAAAACATCTAAAAAAAGAAGTTATGTGCACACCATAACGTTCCATGTGAGTTGTTCATCTCACCTTCATTCTTACTGATGGGTTCGGAGCCGATCCTTTACTCCGACTCGGCCAAATGCAAAAGCTTCAACCAGCTTGTGGTCTACTCACTATCCCATGATGCACTGGTGCTTCTCTCAGATCTTGTTTGCTACCAACTAAGCTGACTAGATAAGTCCCCCCAAAACAAATTGTATCCAAGGATACACTAGATAAGGACTAAAGACAACCCAGACTTGTTTCAACTTCTTGGAACACAAGAAACTGGTAGGGGGTTGGAGGGTGGGGCGTAAGAATGAAGAGATGAACAACTCACATGGAACATTATGGTGAGTACATAACTTCTTTATGTGAAGTTGTTCTATCTCGCCATCCATTCTTACAGATGGGTAGCACGTCCCAAGCACCATCTTTCTCGGGTGGCTCACGGGAGAATGTTCTTAAGGACAGTGGAACCAAAGGAAGCCCTGTCTCTGGAGGCCTTGTCTACTTTGTAATGAGTGGTGAAGGTATGAGACCTTGACCAAGTAGCTGCTGCACAAATAGTATCTAACGGCAATTTAGCAGTAAAGGCTGATGAAGTAGATACAGCTCTAATAGAGTGGGCCTTTATCTTCTGTTGTAACGGTGTATTCACTGAACTGTAAGTGAAGGAAATACAATCTGATAACCATTTTGATAAAGTGGTTTTCACCACTGAAGTATCTTTTTTAGACTGAAAAGGAGACAAAGAGCTGTTCTGTTTTCCTGAAATGTTTGGTCTTGTCTAAATAGAATCGAAGTTGTCTGTGAACATCAAGCTTGTACAGCATATGTTCCATCTTATTAGTGTATTTAGGGAAAAATATGGACAATTCAATAGAATGGTTACGATTTGTCTCTGAGCAAACTTTAGGTAAAAATGATGGATTCATTCTGAGTGAGACTCTGTCATTATGAAAAAATCAAATAAGGGGGTTTAATGGACAAGGCCTGTAACTCTGAAACTCTCCGAGCAGAAGTAATAGCTATTAAAAATATGGTTTTCCATGATACACATTTCAAGTCACAAGATGAGGCTGGTTTGAAAGGGGTTAGGATTATTCGGGAAAGAACAAAATTTAGATCCCATGGCATAGCTGGAGCTTTGATGGGTGGTCTCAAATGAACAGTACCCTTAAGAAAGGCTTTAGAGAGTCTATGTGACATATTAGAGCCCTGGTCACCAAGATGAAAGTTAGAAATTGCTGCCAGTTGAAGTTTAATGGTTGCTGCAGCTGCCCCTTCATTGAAAAGTTTAGTCAAAAATTAGTCAAAAACTCCACAATGGATGAGATTGAAGCCAAGTATGGGTCAATATTGTTCTGAAAGGCCCAAACAAAAAACTTTTTTCCATTTACTAAGATACAACTTCCTGGCAGACGATTTATGAGAGGATGTTAAAATATGTTGAGGTGCAGCTGAGAGGTTGTGAATCCTGGCTATGTTTGGAATTAGAGCAGCCAAGCTGTCAGTTTGAGGGACTGAAGAAAAGGATGGAGAGCCCCTGATGAATGAATCAGAAGATCTGGAACTGGGTCCAGAATCCAAGATTCTTCCAATAGATGAGGCTGGAGGAAGGGGAACCAAATTTGATGAGGCCAGTAAGGGAATATTAAAATTGGTCCTTCCCAGAGCCTTGGCTTTCTGTAAAACTTTGGGTATCAAGACGGAAAGGAGGGAAGGCATAAAGGAGACCCAGGGACCAACTGTGTACAAGTGCATCCCTTGGGGCATCCCCCAGGTGGGGGATTAGGGCAAAGTAGCTGCTGCATTTCACGTTTATTGGAGTTGCAAAGAGATTGCAGCAAGGCTGGCCCCATCTGTGGAATATCCTTTCCGCTACTTCTTCCTTTAGGGGCCACTCGTGAGGCAATAGAATTGCCCTGCTCAGTTTGTCTGCTATCACACTGGATCTCCCCGGGATGTGCGCTGTTATCAGGACGCGCTGGGTGGAAGTTGCCCGCTGCCATACTCTCAGGGCCTTTCGACAAAGGGGATAAGATCTGATTCTTCATTGTTTGTTTATGTACCAGACCACTGACATATTGTCTGTCTGAATTGCATTAGTACCCAAAGGGAGAGAGTCTTGAAAGGACTGCAATGCTAGAAGTACCGCTCTCATCTCCAAGACATTGATATGCAGATGAGCCTTGTATTTCCTCCACATGCCTTGGGCTGCTCTTCCCTGATAATGCCCCCCCCCCTATCAGGGAGGCGTCCATGGTCACCGTGGCTATAGGAGTGGGTAGAACAAAGGGGCGACCTAGTTACTCGGTGAGATGTCAGCCACCACTGAAGGTCCTTCTTGCATGAATTCGTTATGATTTTGTGTGACATTGGAAGTTCTTGAAAAGACCATTGCATGAACAGGAGCCATTCCAGTACACGCATATGCATCCGACCAAAAGGAATTGCCATGACTGCTGTCGCCATTGTCCCTAACAATTTCAGTACCACTGAAACCGGGGCTTTTCTTCTTGGGAGCAGGTCCAGGACTTGTTTTCGTAGAACACAAACTCTTTCTGGTGGAAGGTTTAAGGTCATGGTAATGGTATTTAGCTCTGCTCCTGTGAAAACGGTTTGTTGCGATGGCGACAAGGCAGATTTTTCTGAATTTATAGTAATCCCCAACTGACTGCAGAGGTTCATAATTGTGTCCCTTGCTTGTATGAGTTGACGCCTGGTGGTGGCAGTGAGGAGTCAGTCGTCTAGGTATGGAAATACCTGGAATCTCAAACGTCTCAGGTGAGCCGTTACTACTGCCATGCATGTGGCGAACACTCTGGGGGCTGTAGTGAGGCCAAAGGGCAGAGAGTGAAACTGATAATGTCCGGCTCCCAGCCGGAAGCGCAGATGATCCCTGGATGGCCTGTTCATTTTTATGTAGTAGTATGCATCCTGGAGATCTATCCAGCATATCCAATTGTCTTTCCCTAAAAAGGGAAGTATTGACTGTAGCGTGACCATCTGGAATTTTGTCTTTTTTTACTGACTTGTTTAGTCTGCTGAGATCCAAAATGGGCCTCCAGTCCCATTTTCTTTGGAACTAAAAAGAACCTAGAGAAATTTCCGGATCCTCTCTGGTCTGCTGGGACTGGTTGGATGATTCTTTTTTTCCAACAACCTTTGAATCTCTGTGGCTTGCTTGTTCCCTGTGACTGGGTGGAACATCCGGGTTTTTTCCTATTGGGGGAGGAGTGGCAAAAGGAATTGAGTATTCTCGGGACATGATACTTTGTACCCAGCTGTCTTTCGTTATTTTTAGTCAGGCATCTGGGTACAAAGAAAAATGTCCTCAGACTGCCTCCGGAGATGGACAGGTGGGCCTCCTCTCAGGAGCACTGATAGGGCTTCCCAAAGAACTGGTCTCTGTCGCCCTGATTCTGCAGATCCCCTCAGCCATGTGGGCGGTGTCTTCCATTATTACCCCCTCCTCTGCCTCTAGAGGGGGGGTTCACCACGAGTGTCCTGGAAAGCTCCTTGAGTTTTACGGAACCACATCATCTCGCCCCTTCTAACCTTTGGGGTAAGGTCTGGCAGGTGTGGAAAAACGGACTCCGATGGTAGACAGTCTTTCAGTCCTGAACACTCCTGGTAATCATTTATTCACTTTGAGTCCAAAAAGGGACGAGACATCGAAAGGGGTGTTAATAAAGGATGACAAAGGGCTCCGCAAAGGAACACAAACACATCCAGGAATGCCTCCTAAGAGCAATTCCTGTACCCACCGTCCTATTTGTTCCATCAGCTGCATATGAGACACATGGAAGAGTTTACAAGCGAATTAATGGTAGTAAGCTGGGAAGTTACCTTCTCTGAGACCCCTGCAACTACAGAACCCTGTAGAGTATCTCCTAGTTCTTTCAGGAGATCTCTTTGCAACCTAGAAAAATACATTAGATAGTTCAGCGATCGGAGAGCAAAAGTCACTGAACTAAACATGCGCTTACCATATCTGTCCATGATCCTAGAATCCTTATTAGCAGGATGGACAGACGTAGAAGTTTCTGACAGTTCCTTCTTGGTGGCTTGTGCCACCACCATAGCATCAACGGGCACTCCTTTGGTCAGGAAGGTCTTGTCCTGGGGGGGGGGGGTTATAAATTTATTAGGCCTCCTAGAGACAGGCTCCATGCTATGCGGGGACTCCCACACCCTTCAAGAGACTAGCTCAATCAGCTCATCAAAGGGTGGAGACACCCAAGTGGTGGAGGGCTGAGAAGCCTTCAGAAGGACTGACACATCATCAGTAGGGTTAATGGACTTCCAACCACCCCTCTGCTTAAGAATTTCCAGGATATCTGCGAAGGAGATATCCTACTAGGGGAACGCTCTAAATCATCTAAGTCAGTGTCTGAAGTGACAGATTCTTGTGGGGATTCCAGATGCTTTATCTTGCAAAGCCTCTATTTTATTTATTTATTTTACATTTGTTTACCGGGAAAGTCCGATTGGACACAGGTCCATTTTTAGCGGAGGCCCGGGGAGAAAAGCTCCACATTACAATACATTACATGAGAGTAAAATGAAGTAGAACATACATACATATGGCATATAAACACATCAGGACAACCTGCTGGTGATTACCAAACATACATATAGCATATATGCACACAACAGGACATCATGCTAGTGATTAACATTTCTTACAGTAGACAATCAGAGGTACATTTTTTTTTTCTTTTGCAGTTATAAGTTTTGTAAGGTAAATGTATACGGGTTTGGAAGCTTTCAGGGGAGAAACTGTTTATACAAAGATGTACCCTAACAAATTCCCTTGGTATGGATTTGCCTGGTGAGTGGCATGAGCATAGCCAGTTACTTAGATAGTTGGTTTTCAGGAGTTTTTTGAATTGACTAAAGGAGGTGGTAGAAGTTATTTGGCTTGGTAGTGTGTTCCAGGTTTTGGCAATGGTGTTGGCAAAGAGGAACTTACCAGCTTTGTTTTATGTTTGATGACAGTTATAAGGTTCTGCTTACTAAATCTTAAGGCTGTAGAGGGAATGTAGGGCTGAATTAGGTGCTGAAGTGCTGGAGTTATCTCAGGAAGGTAGTAGAGTTTGTGCGCTACAGAGAGTTGACTGAGTAGAAGTATATGAGGCAACTCAAGCCAGTTGAGTTGCTTAAGGGATAGACAGTGGTGGGACCTATATGAGGCTTCAGTAGCAAACTTGGCAATCTTGTAGCAAGATTCCATTTTATTTAGATCAGTTTGGCGGAGATTGGTCAAGAAGGGAGAGGCACAGAGGAGGGTGGAGAGAAAATGAGTCCTTGGATGGTTACTTTGGTGTGTTTTGTCAAACTGTTTGTTCTTGTAGAGGAGACCAAGTTTTTTATTAATTTTCTTAATGGTTTGTGCTATGTGGATGTCAAACCTCAGGGTATTGTCTATTTCTACGCCTAGCAGTTTAGTGTGTGTGGTTGGACTGATGTGAATGTTTTCTTTGGAGCTAATGGTGAAATTATTATTTAGGGGAGGAGCTCTGCCAGGGCTGAAAAAATTAGTTTGTTTTTTTGAGATTAAGAAGAAGTTTGAAGTTGATGAACCAAGTTTCGGCTAAGGTGAAGTTATTTTGGGTAAGGGTTTGCAGTTCACTAAGGGTAGGGGCAGCAAATATGAGGGTAGTGTCATCTGCATATTGTACTACTGAAGCAGTGGGAGAGGATGAAGAGATTTGATTTGTAAATAGAGAGAACAGCAATGGGCCAAGGATGGATCCTTGAGGGACTCCTACGGTTACTGGTAACAGGGGAGACAACTGGTCCTGCCATAGGACTGCTTGCTGACGGGCAGATAAGTGGCTGTTGAACCATGATATAGAGGAGGGACTTATATTTAGGGTGGATAGAGTATCAAGAAGCAGACTGTGGTTTACCATGTCAAAGGCTTTTGATAGGTATAAGAAAATGGAAAAAAAAAACAACTAGACCCTTGTTTCTGTGGTGGTTAACTATGTTGGTGAATGATAGCAGTGCTGTTGTGGTGCTAATTGGAGGTCTAAAGCCATGCTGTGATATGGAGAGTAGGTTGTTATTCTGGAGGTACTGTATTAGTTGAACAACTCTTTCTAATATTTTGGATAAAGGTGATAGGATTACTATTGCTATCACTTCCTGGGAACCTCTTCAGTGGGAGCTTCTGGACAGGTCTCGAAAGAGCAGGGTTCGCCCAATTGCGCTTCCTGGGGCTCAGGGTCTCTACGCTTTAGAGGGATGTGTGATGTAGAGGTAGACACCGGTGCTTTAGGGGAAGGCGCTGCTGGTTCTGATGGTGTGGTTGTTGGAGTTGACAACACCCTCCTCATGGCATCGAATGCCCCTTGGTTCCGATGCTAAGAAACCCCCGGATCTGAAGAAACAGGAGATTTCTTCGGCGCCAGAACCGTGGGCTCTCAGCCCGAGGTAGGAGCAGAGTTCAACCGAGCCAAGGCCCTGAGAGGCAAAGTCCGAACCGAAAGGTCGGTTCAACTATCCTCTTCGGACCTGACTGGCGACTATCGGCCTCTAGACTCCAAGGTCGGTACCGAGGAAGTCACAGTAGTCGGAACTGACAGACCTGGAAGAGGTGTCTGCTCTGGTGGTCCTACAATCATCAGCTCCGAACACTCCAGCTCTGAAACCTCAAGGCGAATCGGAGGATGAAGAGAAGTAATGGGCTGGGTCCTAGTCAGTTCCGAAGCCCCAAGGGTCGGCCCCGACAAAGTTTTTGCTAACGCCGGTGTCTGCAGAAGCCTCTGTGCCACACAATCCACATCCTTATCCAAAAGTCTTGAGGATCTGGAAGAAGCTATGGAAGAGGCCACTGAGTGAAGAATTGGAGACTTTAAAGTAGGAGACACTGGCTCCAGTATCGGGAACCGGCTCCTACAAACAGTAACAACCTCTAGTTCTGAAAGCAATGGAGCCGAGGTAGAAGTCTTATCCAGTTTTGAGGTCGATGAACACTTTTTTGGTTCCGACCCAGAAGAAGATTTTGAAGACAAAGCTTTTGAAGATTTCGATGTCTTGTCTTGTGATCTGTCCTTATCCAGTGCTTCTTGGAAAAAAGACTTTAATAATCCCCTGGCTATCAGTTTGCTTTTACGTTCATGAAGAACATGACAGCTGAATGAATGACAGACAGCACAGTTCTCTTGTAGGTGAACTTCACCTAAACAATAAACACATTCCATGTGACCATCCGTTACTGACATTTTGTGTCCACATTTAGGATATTTTTTAAATCCTGACTTAGCTTTCTCTTGTTAAGACATGACAAATTAGTTAAATAGAATGTAGAAAATATCTCAAGTATAAAACTATGCCCTTATAAAAAGAACAACAAACAGGGCTCACAAAAAAAAACACACTGTATATCACACTATTTAAAGTGGATAGTATCAATACACACACACAGGATAACTGAACAGCCCTAATAAAACTTGGGCCTTAACTATTACAGGAAAAAAATACACCACTAGCTAAAGCTGTAAAATTAAAGAATAACTATCCAAGACTTCACACACAGAGCCCTTAGAAAAAAAAAAACTGGCTTCAGTACAAAGAAGTTAGATCGTAACATTACCAGGCCCAAAGGGAAGAATTTAAGGGGGCTATGTAACCACACGAGGAAACTTCGAAAAGTCTAGCCATTAACAAGTATAACCACTACCTAAACTACAATAACACTCTGAACTAAGCTATAAAATAGAAAATACTAACTACAGCAATAAAGACTATATAAGTTTGAAAAAATACTTAAATTTCACTAGCCCAAGCTGGTGAAACACATGATCTGTTGCAGCAACAAATGAGATCTGAGGGAAGCACCAGTGATTCATGGGATAGGGAAGTAGGCCATGAGCTGGTTGAAGACCTCGAGCTTTTGCATTTGGCTAAGTCAGAGCCGAGGATCAGCAGCTCCGAATCCATCAGTAAGAATGGACGTCAAGATAGAACAACTTCACATTCTTCTTTTTTTCCACACGCAGGAATACACTTTTCAAACATTCAGCGATTCCGATGGACAATAAGGAATATTTTTCACACACGGGCTGGCTACAACTTCAAAAAACACGTGCAAGCAAACATGTATAATGTTTACATATTCAGACTTTATGATTTTTCCTACTCGAAAACTTTGGAAGGCTGGTTCTGATAACTGATGTTCGGATAATCAACTCTCTACTGTACTTAACATCACATTTCTTATAACCAGATTTCAAACATTTCTTAAGGTTTTCTGTGTCTGGACTACACTTTCAGTTCTCTGCATTACTCTTAAAGTTGTACACCAATCCAAGAGTATTCACAAACTGTCTAGCTCCAGTGATAGCCTACTGTAAGGTATTCACACATTATTGTATGGTTATGTCTCTCAACCTCTTAGTGTAAGAAATCTGAAGAAAGACTCAAATATAGTGACAGATTTTAAATATTGCTTTTATAAACTTGGAAAGTTGCTAGAATAAAAATATTTATGTTAACATGCATTTTCTGAAGTATCTGAAGTCAAACTCAAATGGCTGTCATTATTTAGTGACTTCAGTCTTTAATGACTGACAAGAAACTACACAATTTCTGAGGAAGAGACCAAAAATAGGAGAGAAAAGTCTGGACATCCAGGCTCTTTCTCAGAGATGCTGCTTCTACATCTTCAATTCACCCTCATCTTCTTAAAGATCTGGTACATAAACTACAAAAAAATCACACACAGTTCCTACCCAGGACCTGGCACTTCAGGGATGCAGACGTGATGCACACAAAATGCATGCCTTCCTGTTGCAGGAGAAAGCTCTCAGTCTTATTTCCAGGAACTCTCTGCAATTCGTTACTCTGTAAGGGAGATGCTAAGGACTTTAGGATTCATGGCAGCCTCCCTATGCTCCCCCTGACCAGACTTCACATGAGAAAATATAATGACACTTGGACTGTGTGGTCCCTGCACTGCCACCCAGATTCACTTCCCAGCTTATGTGGTTGAAGGAACAGGTTATCCTCAAATCAGAATTATCATTCACACCTCATCCACTTCAACAGGTTCACACACACCTTGGATGAAATGTGGGGGACATGGACAGGACCACACTGAGTGCAGGGGAAATGACAACCCTAGTTCCTGAAAGAACACATCAACCTGAAAGAAACTAGGGCTGATCTGCAAGCTCTTCAGATTTTCATCCATCTTTGCAGACTAGGACCACTCCAAGTGTACACAAATAACTCCCCAGTCATGTGGTACATAAACAGGGAGGCACCAGATCTTAATTTTGCAGGTTAGCACAGGAGGCATGGAATTTGGCAACACAAGGAACATCATGCTCACAGCCATTTACATCACCTCTCAGGACAATGTGCTAGCAGACTGCTTAAGTTGATCCCTGGAGGACACCCACGAGTGTGACCTTAAAAAGAGAGATCCTCCATAACATCACACTTCAATGTGCCATGCCTCAGATAGACCTCTCTGCTTTGTCAAGCAGCCATCAGATCCCCCTGTTCTGCACCAGAGACCCTTGTCCCTCAGCCTGGCAGACAGATACCTTCTCTTTCCAGTGGACAGGGAAGTTCTTCTATTCCTTCCCTCCTCTGCTTCATCTTCCAGAAATTCTTAAAGTTAAAAAGGAGACACCCAAACTGCTCTTACTAACTACATTTTGACTCAGGCAACAGTGGTTTCCCCTGCTATTTCACCTGGTAAAAGGAAATTACAGTATTCCTCTGCAGCTGGAACAGATTACTCACCAAAAAAGATTGTTGCTACACCCAAATCTTCCATCCCTCAGTTTAACTTTGTGGGTGATAGAATTTTAATCCATCAAAGATATCTTTTCTCAGAAGAGGTGTTACAAGTTCAACAGGCTATTAGATCTACTACCAGAAAATCTTATGAGGCTAAATGAGAAAGCTTTCCTACTGGTGTTCCAGTCAGTATCCATACTTAGCACAGGTCACTACTGCAATGCAATACATCTGTGAGCTTCCTTGATCAGGCTTAATCCACTCATTCATAAAAGCTCACTAGTATGCTATCAGTGCCTGTGTCCCTCTTAGCTCTTCGCTTTTGGCTAGGCCAGAGGTCAAACCTTTCCTCTGGGGAGTTCTACATCTTAACCCCCCCCCCCCAAAGAAATCCATCTGTCCTCCTTGGGATCTTAATTTTGTGCTAAAAATCTTACTCTGCCTTCCTTTGAACCAGCTTCTTCAGCAATTCTGTACTTGGAAAACCATCCTCCTCTTGGCCCTCACGTCTTCCAGGAGGATTTTTTTGCTACAATCTCATGTGGCCATTACCCCTTTTCACATTTTTTGACAGAGTCTCACGGCTAACCCATCTTTCATGCCAAAAGTAGTCAACAAGCTATTTGTCAATCAGGCCATTCATCTTTCCACCTTCTTTCCCCCATCCCAAACCAGGGGGAAAACGATCTTACATTCTCTAATCATTCACAAGCAACTTAGATTTCACTTGGATAAAACAAAAAGCTTCAGAAAGACTGACCAGCTCTTTGTACTCTTTGTCCCCTAAGCTTGGACAGCCAGTCTCCAAACAAACTGTTGCAGCCTGGATATCAAAGGCCATTTCCTTCTGTTACTCACACCACAGTACAACCTTACCTTCCTGCCATAAAGCACATTCCAATAGGGCAGTTGCTTCCACAAAGGAACAGACTCTAGGTCTTTCTTGGAGGCAGCTACACTTTATCAAACACTACAGAATTGATACTTTCCCAATGTCCAGGACAGCCTTTGCTAGGTCAGGCCAGTCCTGTCTAGACTGCTGGACAATTCTTCTCAATAGCCAACCACCCTTCCTTGAGCTCTGGTAATTCGTGATTTCAGCTTTTAGCGATTTTTTGAAGGTGAATTGGAATTCAGTGAAATGAGTTTTCAGTGAATGAAAGTAGACCCATATATATATATATATATATATATATATATATATATATATATATAAAACAACAAACGTCTTTCTTATAAACTAAAAGAAAGACACTCGAAGGAAAAACTGATGCTAAGCGCTTTCATTTTTTAATGATATCTAGAACTTCTTCAGAACTGACAAAATTTAAAAAACAGTAGAGGAGAAATAAACAGCTCCAGTGGAACTAATGGTGCTGAATAACCAAAACGTGAGATAATCATAAATAAAACAGCAGCAAGGCACAGCTGTGACCATAAAAACACAGTTTTAATAAGTACAAGGTAAGCACTTTCACACAGTAAATGTGCTTCTTCAGACAGTTCTTTCAAGGAACAAATGGAATAAATACCATAAATGCATCAATCAAAAATACAAATCATCCAATAAGAAAACACATTCAATTAAAACTAAATAAAGTAATTTAAAGAGTCCCCTTGCTTTAAGTGTGCAACGTGTTAATGACAATGCTTCCTGTCCATATTGGTCCATTGGTCTGGATGCAGGCAGGGTGCTGCTTACAGCTAGGGACACACCTGCATAGGACACCTCTTCAGCATGCTAAATTCTGTAGGTATTCCCATACAGAAGTGGTGTCATACTGTACTCATTTGCCAAACTGGCTGTACGACCGAAGTTGTTAAATGCCACTGGCTCCACAGAGACACTCCCTTTACCTTTACCAATTCGTCAGAGGGAGAAGTCATGCCAACCACGCTCCCTGAGTCGAGGGAGGAAGCGGCAATGCTTAATGGAGGACAACAACTTACAAACTTTGAAAACCATATGGACAGACATAAGTCAGTAATTTATAATATTTCAAGTAAAGAATTGACTACTGCACAGTTATCTTTACTAGAACATGGTTTGACTTTTATTCCCACACAAGGCTCTAGTCCAAGCGAGACTATTATTGACATTAAAATGTATGCAAGAAATGCTATGCTCAAGACCATGTTTAAGGGCACTAATATTGAGACATGGTTTGACTTTTATTCCCGCACAAGGCTGTAGTCCAAGCGAGACTATTATTGACATTAAAATGTATGCAAGAAATGTTATGCTCAAGACCATGTTTAAGGGCACTAATGTTGAGACTAAGTATCCTATTTTTAGGAAACCTACTGTATTTCAACCTTTGCTTCATCCAGTCTTGGAAACTTTTTCCAAGAATTGTGAAACTGATGAGTGTTTGACAGTGGGCAGATTAAAAGAAGTTTTCATAATTTAAATGCTGAAGAAAGCCAGGTATTGCAGGAGTTACAGCAGGACAATGACATCATAGTCAAACCTGCAGATAAAGGTGGCACCATCGTCATTATGGACTTAAAGTACTATAACGGTAGCATTCTGGGTCTGTTAAATGATGGGAATGTTTATACTGAAGTTGACTGTGATTATGTAACTGTAATACATGGCAGAGTGAATGCAAGTCTAAGTGACTGCCTTAATAGCGGTTTGATCTCAAAAGAGCTGTACGATTATTTTATTATTGAGTTTCCCATTGTACAGATATTCCATGGGCTACCGAAAGTTCATAAATGTCTCTTTAAACCTCCTTTTAGGCCGATAGTCTCTGGCAGAGGCTGGGTCATGGAAACTTTTTCTGTATTTATAGAAAAGAAATTGAGACCAGTGCTTAATGCTAAACGACATGTATTAAGGGATACTAAACAGTTTTTGACAGATTTGTTTGAATACACTAATGACCTGAGCTTCAATGGAGATCATTTCCTGGTTAGTAGGGATGTTGTCTCCCTTTTTACCTGTATCCCACATGATAGTGGTATTAATATGGTGAAAAAATACCTGGCAGGAAAGAGTGGCTATGACCTGGCTACTATTGATTTAATTTGTATGTTCCTGGAAATTGTTCTAGAGAACAATGTGTTTATGTTTGATCAACGTTTATTTTTACAAAGAGTTGGCATGGCTATGGGCACTAGTTGTGCCAATAGCTACCCCAACATGGTTATGGCACGGTGGGAAGAGGAACATGTTTTTAGTTCTTTTTACACACCTCATGTCATATTTTACAGGACATTTGTGGACAATCTTTTTTTAATTTGGAAGGGGACTAATGAACAGCTAACTCAATTTTTATGTTATTTGAATGATATGGTTTCATTTTTGTCATTCACAAGTAAGCTATCTCTTACAGAGATGGATTTTTCAGATGTCAAGGTCATGGTGAACCCTAACTGCAGGTTAACTACTACATTATTCAGGAAAAGCTGTAGGAAAAACACACTACTACAAAGGAATAGCATGCATTCAGGCCATGTATTTGGTAACATAGCCAAAGGCCAAAGCATGTGCATTTCTGGATTAAATAATGAGGAGACTACGTTTGAAAGAGATATTGACTTATTTAGGAGTGAGCTATTTGATAGGGGCTATAGGACAAAGGAGGTTAATGAGGCACTATGTTTTACTAGGGAGAATAGGAGAGGGAGGGGTAGACCGTACTCTTCTCAAAGGCTGCCTTCTGTGAATGAGGAAATTAGTGTCACTGTTGCGACCACTGACACGCTGCCTATGTCGATTTTCTATACTAGTGATGTGAATAATAATATACAGATTGTGAAGAACAATTGGTCCATTTTACGTTTAGATGAAAATATTCGCTCTGTGCTTGGTGAGCGACCCAGGTTTAGTTTTAAAAATAGAAAGTCCTTAAAGAGACATCTATGTTATAAGAAATCTAAGCACCTTAGGGGCAACAATGTGGATGCTCCCTTTATGCACTGTTGCTCTAAGTGTAATTTTTGTGAATTCATCGATCCATATGTTGATTTTATCCACCCGGTCACTGATAGGGTGTTTCAGTTCCACATTTTTGCTGATTGTCATTCTAAGAACCTCATATATTTAGCTAAATGCAGGGCCTGCTATTGTTTTTACATAGGTAAGACTAATAGGTCTCTTTTAGAGAGGATGAGGGAACATACATTTTGTATACATAGGTTGGATGAACGCAATGCTTTAGCCAAGCATTATGCAGAATATGGGAAAGACCATGTCTTTGGGTTTAGAGTGACTGAGATGGTAGATAGTGATATTCGAGGAGGAGATTTTAGGAATTATACCGAGGAACGCAAACTATTTTCGATAATTAGAATGCAAGCTGACAGGTTTCCCTGGTATTAATGGGAGAGTTTACATTAAACCAGCTCTAAAAGCAAGGGGGCTCTTTAAAAGACTAGTTTTAATTGAATATGTTTTCTTATTGGATGATTTGTATTTTTGACTGATGCATTTATGGTATTTATTCCATTTGTTCTTTGAAATAACTGTCTGAAGAAGCACATTTATTGTGTGAAAGCGCTTACCTTGTTGTACTTATTAAAACTGTGTTTTTATGGTCACAGCTGTGCCCTTGGTGCTGTTTTACTTTTGGTCATCTCAAATTTTAAAAAAATGTCAGGTATAATTAAGGTGCACAAGGTAGAGAGAGAGAGAGAGATGTAACCATGACAACAACATATACCTTCTGAGAACACAGTGAGGAAAAAAAATTAACCAATCAGAATCTACACATTTTGTACAGCTATATATACATTAACAAATATTAGTATAAAGTGGGAGATTTTTTAAATTTTGTCAGTTCCAAAGAAGTTCTAGTAACAATCTGGAAATCTTGAGAGGAATTATATCTGCTTAACCACGTGTTATTCTTTCAGTAAAAGGTGCTCATTTTGCCCTGGAGCTGACAGTCACTGATCTTACACATAAAAGCTGCAATGCAAAACAAGCGAGGCATTCATCAGTATTGCCTGTATGTTCAAAGCATTCTTAACTAAGTTAACTAAGTTCCCTCCAAACTTGACTGTAGCAATCTGGTATGAGCTTTTCTGGGCACTGTGTGCAATGCCTGGGGGATCCTCATGCAGCACATACAGCTATAATCATTCCATTAAGAGATTAGCTCACAGCAGGTGCTTCAGTGTGGCAATGGGAGCTGCACTCTCACAAATCAAAAGAGGCTGTGTAAGCTTTCTCCCTGAAACAAGACAGTTGAGGGTAGTAGAAAGAAAATTCTTTTAATCCTGCAGTTATCTGGCATAAGGTTTTAATCTTTTCCCTTGCTTGAACATTCTTGTTAAGCTTGTTAATACAGTTCCAAACTAGCAAGATGGAAAACAAGTAACCTTTTAGCCTGCTAACAGAAGTATGTTTTTTAATCCGGGGAAAGAGAGGTTCACTTGGTCTGTCCTTTCTCTAGTTACAGGCTTTATTATTTCCATGGAATATTAATGGCACAAGTAATTTCGAAAAACAGGTCCTTGTGTTCCCATAAATTAAAAAGTACTATTTCCATTTTTTGTGCTTACAGGAAACACATATGGGCCTATTTAAGCATATGACATTACTGAAGCTAGGATATATAAAATTGACTTCCTTCCCTCCTTCAGGAGGGGTGGTGGCAGAAGATGAGGCTCCTATACATAGTATAAGCAGAAAACTATAATTCAAAGTGGATAGAGATGATGATGAAACAGGGGGAAGCTCAAGTAATAGGGAGAGACTGGGATTTTGGATGTAGACAATAATGATACAGAATATTATATTCATAACGTAGCAGAAGATATTCTAAGGACTAAGCCAACAAGGGAATGGAGAAAAAGAGATTCTGCCAATAGGGATTACTGCAATTAGGGATACAGACAACAGGCAAGAGGGGGCTGGAATAGATTGAAGAAAACTGGCAAAGGAACGAAGGTATTGGGAGCAAATAACTAGAGAGGAAAATAATAGAATGGAAAGACGCCAAAAACTTATCTAGACTGCAGGTTAAAGACTGCCTTCCGTATCAAGGATTTATATCAGAGTACAGGCACACAGAAAAAAATAGTAGTAAATAAGAAGCAAATCTGATGGCATTGTATGTTTTTTTTTTCCAGTCAGCTTCCAAAGTGTTTTAAATACCCTAGTGCTAAAAACACTCTTAAGGGCTTTTCTGCATCCAGAAAAATATGACAACTTGTTTCTTGGAAAGGTAGTGAATTTAATGGAGTTGCAAGACTGAATTACCATTCTAAGTGGAATGCAGAATTTGACATAGTAGATGGTCTACGACGAATGGTGGCTCACATGGTGGGGGCAGATAACAGTCTGCAGTCATCGCTTTCTGTTTTGGCTAAGCAGCAGGTGGCAATGTTCACAAAACAAACTGAAAAAAGCAAAATATTAAACCAGGTTTATGTCTTGCGCCTTTTCTTTTTTTTTTGGGGGGGGGTGCTAAAAACGAAAAAAACTTCACATGTACTATGTTCCCAGGTTATGTCACTCTTTCTTCTGCAAGGATTGTGACTGGATCCAGTGAGATAACCACCAAAAGGACAACCCCTGATATAAATAAACTTTAGAAATAGTATGTAAAAAAGTTAAAAATTAGATGAATGACAGGGATGGTGGAACAGACTTGAATCAGTGACTCAGCAGAAGGCAAAAAAGTGGAACAGCTTATGATTAGTTACACTTGGTTTAACTCAGCCATGTCTAAAATTCCTGGAATGGCAACAAGTTTAATTAAAATTGCTATGCAGGCAAATGCTAAAATGAATGCAACCAGTTACAGTTAAAGCTGAGTGAAAGATTACTAGAAGAAAAGCAGTTTGGTATCAATGGCAAGCGTACTTTGTTTCACTCTCAATGTGTTTCATGCACATTCTGGAGCCGTGTTAGTACACAGCTAGCTGTGTACAAGCTTGGTTATGCACAAGGAATGAATCTACTAACATGACTAAATAGTTAATTCAGTTAACATTATACACTCCCAAATGTAACACAGCATGCTGTTAAAGGTTAAACAAGGATTATCTTACTAAACTGATATTTTTTACCTGCAACAGTATAGATAATGCAGAAACATCAACAATACTTAGAAAAAAATTGACTGAAAACATTTTGTTCACAGCATACTCATAAGCAACATTTTAGAAAATAATTTTAAAGCATTTTTTTCCAAGCATGCACCATCTGAATTCTGACATTTACCTGCCTTTCTTGACTCTTCTAACTCCCTCCATGGCCACCCTGAGCTACCAAAGTCATTTATTTTTTTATCTGTTTACTAGGCAAACCCACCAGGCACAACTGTCTGTTTTTAAGGGTAATTTGAAAACATTGTCTGGTTAAGTGACTTGCTTAGATCTGCACAGAAGGCAAATGACGACTGAGGGAATCAAACACAGGACTCTAGAAAGTCCTTTAATTCTTTAGCCTTATCCTCTGTACTAAACTGTCAGACAAAATATAAATGAGTGGAAACTGCCTCTCACTGAAAAAACACCTTAAAGCATTCCTTTGTTCCACGGACAGGAAACACAAGCTTAAGCTAACAGGCTAGTAAGTGCCACAATACTGGCTAGGGAGTATTCTCTCATTCTTTCTTTCAGTCTCTGTCATGTGGTGTACACACACACACAAACACACACACACACACACACACACACACACACACACACACACACACACACACACACACACACACACGTCTTAGCTCAGAGTCATCCAACTACTTTCTACAAGTCACTCATTCAGTCAGTAGCTCTCTCCCTTCTCGCAATACCTTCTCTGGGAAGGAAGGAAGTTGTCAGCTTGCAATCTGAGCCAAAACTCTATGTAGCAAGCCCCCAACCAACTTTGGGTTACCAGTGTAGTAAAAACTTAGTTCCACACCCACAGGAAAGAATAATGATTAAATAATTTACTTACTAGTCCACAGGCTGAAGTTAAAAGACATCAGGACTTTAAGAAAAACATCCCTTCAAAGGTTTCCCCAAACTCATACGGTTAAAACAAAACATTTTTTTAGATGTTTTTCCTACAACCAAGAAGCTTGATTTCAGCTCAGCATTCCTATCTCTAAGCACAATTAACAGCATTCTGCACTGTATGAACCACATGATAGATGTCAAAAAAAAAGTATGTTAGTCGATTATGATGAGGATGCCTGGCCCATACCTTTTCTGTTTCTACACACTGCATCATAAGACAGTAAAAGTCTAAAGGTCAAATAGTTCAGCTCTAAATGTGTGAATTAAAATATGTTGCACTAACAACAAAAAAATGCTCATATTTTAGAAATAATATAGTATAACAGGAATGTTATAACTACCACAATCCTAACTATGGACAATTTGCAGTTAGACAAGATGGGTAAAATAAATGGAAATCTCTCTTTAGTAAGGATGAGGAAAAATGAATACTCTATAAAGTTGAGGGGGATTACCTTTACAGCGGTGATATAATGCAAAGATAAAGAATGAAAACCATTTTAATTTTAAAAGCAGGACTCTGATCTTAGCAGCAAACACTAACATGAATTCACAAACCCGGATTTAAATAAAAAATGGTGTGTACTAATTTTCTGTACTTTTCCGTTATCGGGGCAACACTTGTAACTCGCTAGCAGGTGCGCGCAATGATCCCACAGCTGTTAGCCCTGAACCAGTTGTTTTGAAACAGACCGTGCTCCTAACTATCCTTGTTATCAAGGCTAAGTTCACTTAAAAGCACGGTTATGTATTCATTTGATGATAACGTTATCTACGGTACTTTTCCATTATATGTTTGGATGTTTGACTACCAACTCGCACTGTGCAGCAAGGAAAGCCTGTCCATTTAACACAATTTTTTGGCTCTGAGTCTTTGCCCTTTACAAAACCGAGATAACTATCTTTATTCTCTTTCATTTCTTAAGTATGTACTCAGCAGGATTACAATGATTGAAAACTAGGCTTTCTATAGCTTTCTTTAACAAACACTTTAGAAAAAAAGACAACAAAATTCCCATTAAAAGTCGTAGATGTGGATAGTTAGAATTAAAATAATTCTCATAAGTTACAACTGTCACACACCCAGCAGAAATAACGAAGCACACCTATTTTCATTTTTAACCAGGTTTTGTTGCCAAATTCTGCTTAACCATACTTTTTGCCACCTGTTTGTGCCATGCCCTTCAATAAACTTTTTTTAATAAACCAGTTCTTCTCGCAGCATACTATGATTTAATTTGTATACCTTCTCTGTCATCGTCTTGGATTCTTTGCAGTGTGGTAAGTCAAATTTCAGTATTTGAGCAATAATACAGCCATCGTTCGTTGTTAAAAAGGTTCCTGACTTTCTGGCAAACTGCTTAACTAAACTGAATTTTCTAAACATACTTAAAACACCAGATGACTTCTTCGAAATTGCTGTAACAACCGGTTCAAGGCTGACAGCTGTGCGAACACTGCACGTTAGAGCTGTTGCCCTGATAACGGAAAAGTACCTAATTTTCTCATAGGACTGCATAACCAAAACTAAGTTAATCCACTTTGTTATCATACTCTGTCTTATCACTCATGTCAATGTCCCAGTATCAGTGTGTAAACATGTAAACCAGCCAAGAAAGATCAAGATACTGATATACATTATTAGTGGTAATGTTGAGTCCCAAAACTCTCCTGTTCCTGTAAAACCACAACACTTGAACATTTTCTTATGCAGCACATGTTTGTATGAACCTGGATATGCACAACAGTGAAAAGAAAGTACAGTTGTGTACACTTACCATAAATGTAGATGTTCGAGTGTATTCACTGTTGAAGTCATCACATTTGGGTTATCTGCTTGCAGTAGCCCTCAGTCGGCCTGATTAACAAAGTCTTGGGTCCTGCGTCAGTTGCTGTCCCTTCCATGATGTCAGGTCGTCAGGGGTATAAAACATGCAGCCGACGCCATTACATCGTGCTTCCCTAATGGGAAGCAATTAAATCTATAAATATACAAGGTTATACCTCCAAGAAAAAAGCAAATACACCAAAAAGCTTTTCAGCATAGTAAAGTAGAGTAGAGGTATAGCCAAAAGAAGAAAGGGGTCTGGAGGGAGGGTAACCAGGACTGCAACAGTGAATACACTCGAACATCTATATTTATGGTAAGGGTACACAACTGTATTATGTTCTTTGTGTTTCACTGTTGCAGTCATCACATTTGGGTAGATTCCCAAAGCTAAGGGTGGGAGGAGGAAATTAGCATTAGGACCAACTCTAAGGCCCTGCAAGACTGCAGTGGCAAAAACAGCTCTGGATTTAGAGAAAATTGGCAGATGATAATGTTTGGTGATGGTATGTACTGAACTCCATGCAGCAGCTTCTAGGATGTCTCTGGTAGGGACACCTCTGAGAAAGGCTGTAGAGGTAGATGCACAGCCCTGGTTGAGTGAGGTCTGATCCCCTGTGGGATAGGTTTTCCATGGTGCTTGTAGCAGAAATTAATGCAATGGCCTATCCATTTGGAAATGGTTTGCTTTGAAATAGCCTTCCCCTCTGCCCATGCAGCAAATGCTGCCAGCAGCTGGTCAGATTTCCTTTGAGGTTTAGTCCTGTCCAAGTAGAATCTAAGTTGTCTGTGCACGTCTAAAGAGTGCATTATCCATTCCCTTTTGTTCTGTGGGTTAGGAAAGAAGGTTGACAAATGAATGGGCCACACTGGATACCACCTTGGGCATGAAGGAGGGATTGGTCCTGAGGGACACCCTGTCCGCATGAAGGATGATGAAAGGCGACACTGCCATGAGGGCCTGTAATTCAGATACCCTTCTTGATGAAGTGATTGCTAAAAGGAAAGCGGTTTTCCAAGAGAGGAATTTTAAATCTGCAGTGACAGCTGGCTCGAAAGGAGGAAGGGTGAGCTTTTCTAATACAAAGTTAAGGTCCCGGGCTGGAGTTGGGGCTTTCTTGGGTGGTCGTAGATTCTTGGCCCCTCTGAGGAACTGCTTAAGCAGTGGAGGAGAGAAGAAGGGAGGTTCTGTGCAATAATGAGCTGAAATGGCTGAGCCGTGAATTTTGATGGAGAAGAAAGACAGGCCCTTGTGAAGCATCTCAGTTAAGTATTGTAAAATCTGAGGTAAATTGGGCACTGCTGCGCTCATCCCTTGAGATTGGTTCCAGGCACAGAATCTTTTCCATTTTTCAGCATAAGATTTTCTAGTACTAGGCCTCCTTGCCTCTAAAATGATATACATCATTGGTTTACTGAGGGATGGTAAAGGAGAGATTAGGTAATTAGCCAGACTGCTAGGTTCAGTGTATGAAGCTGAGGGTGCAGAATCTGGTTCTCCTGCTGAGACAATAGGGTAGGAGTCTGAGGCAGGTGCCATGGGGTCAACAGTGACACACTGCGCAACAGGGGGTACACCAGTGTTGGCATGGCAATTCTGGTGCAATCAAAATCGTCCTTGGTTTGTCTTGTTTGATCTACAGTAGTACTTTAGAGAGCAGAGGCAGAGGAGAAAAGGCATAAACTGATAAGATTTTCCAGCTGAAGGACAGAGCATCCACTTTCCAAGCTTGTTTGTGGGGAGCACTTGTTCAAAATTTGTCCAATTGACAGTTCTGGGGGAGGCAAACAGGTCTATATCTGGGCTCCCCCATTTGCTTGTCAACATGTTGAAAATCCTTGGTTCCAGCTTCCACTCGTGTGGGTTCATGAGATTTCTGCTTAGTTCACCTGCCAGTGTATTTAGTTTTCCTGGCAGGAATTGAGCTTGTAGATGAACATGGTAGCTCACGGCTGTGTTCCACAATGCCATGGCTAGTCTGCATAGGGGGTAAGAATGTGTACCCCCCCCCCTGCTTGTTTATGTACGACATAACAGTGGTGTTGTCCGTCTTTACCATTAATTGTCCTGGAAGAATGTGGTCCTTGAAGGCTGTCAGAGCATGCTGCACAGCTAACATTTCTTTTTGATTGATATGTTGGGTTCGATTTGCTCTGAATGCACTTCCCTGCCATGTGAGCCCCCCATGCATAATCTGATGCGTCTGTTAGGGTTTGTGCGGCGGGGGGTGGTGTAAATAGTCCCTTGTTTTGGTGGCAGGCCTCTGCCCACCAAAGACACTCTAGGCGTAGGTAAGGTATGATAGGAATCATTGCTTCTAGATCCTGAGAATGTTGATACCATAGGCTTTTTAGATACCATTGTAGTTTCCTCATATGCAGTCTTGCATATGGAATCAGAAGAATGCAGGAGGCCAAGAACCCCAAGACTTGTAGTATTTGCCTTGCAGATAGTAGGGTGTTTGTGGCCACTTGTTTGAAGTAGGTTGTCAAATGAATTTGTTTCTCTGGCGTGAGGAAAGCCATCTGGGAAGTTGTATTCAAGCTTACTCCCGGGAAAATGATTTGTTGACAGGGTACCAGGTGTGATTTCTTTTCGTTTATGGTGTACCCCAGAAAAGTTAGCATCCTTTCTACAAAGGCCAGATGATTCAAAAGTATGTCCTGGCTTTCTGCCTGAATTAAACAATCGTCCAGGTATGTGTATATTTAAATATTTCTTTGCCTGCAAAATGCGATGACTGGGGCTAGGCACTTTGTGAATACCCTGGGCATAGTAGATAAGCCAAAGGGCAGTGCAGAGAACTGGTAGTGATTGTAGTCTGCTTTGAAGCGTAGGTATCTTCTGCAAGACTCCCTGATTGGGATGTGCAGGTATGCTTCTTTTAAATTGAGTGTTACCATCCAGGCATCTTTTCCTAGTATAGGAAGCAACTGGTGATGAGTCAGCATCTTGAATTTTGGAATCATCAAAAAGGTGTTTAGAGTAGACAGGTCCAGAAAAGGACGCCATGAATTGTATTTTCTGGGTACCAGGAAAAGTCTTGAGTAGAAACCTTGTCCTTCTTCCTCTTCTGGTACAGTTTGAATAGTCTTTATGTTTAAAAGAGAGAGCATTTGCTTTTGAGCCTCTGCCCACTGATATGGGGGTAGATCTGGCCAACCTTTTGGCGTTGGTAATGTGTGGAAGTGAAATCTGTATCCTTGGGACACTATATTTAAAACCCATTTGTCCTGGGTAATGAGTTCCCAGTTTTTTGGCCTGCAGACCAATCTTTTCCCCTAAAGGAGCATTCAATTAAGAAGTGCTTGGAAGATTTAAAATCAAGTCATTGAGACAGTTTTCCATAGGGGGGAGTCTTACTACTCCCAGATTTGGAAGTGGACGCCCCCCACTGCTTAGTCTTGTGCATACCCTGGGACTGAAACCTGGGATTTCTGCTATGTCTGGGTTTGGATTGAGAAGGCCTGGAAGGAGCCGGAAAAGACCAATTCTTAGACGGCCAATGCCTACTAAATCTTGGAGGCTGAACTTGTACAGTTTGCATAGATTTAGCTTTATCTTCCATCTTTTTAAGAACTTCCTCAGCTTTGTTGCCAAACAGACGGTCCTGATTTAAGGGAGCACCCAACACTTTAGCTTTAACATGATCAGGCAAAGATTGCTCCTTAAGCCAAGCATGCCTTATGAGTACAGACCCAGTGACAGCAGCCCTGCAAGAGGCCTCTAAAGAATCAAACCCACACTGCATAGTATGTTTTCCAACCTGTTCAGCAGAATGCATTAAATCCTGTAATTCTTTATTTTCAGCAATCAGGAATCAACATAATTTTCTGTTTAAGCAATCCAATAATATGTTGTTGATACTTTTAACATATGAAACTGACAGTTTAAGGCCCTAATGGCCAAAGTTGCAGAAGTGTAAACCTTCTTACCCCATCCACCCAGCGCCCTGGAGTCTCTATCAGAAGGGGTAGGGATTTTGGCAGTAGAGGCCTTAATGTCCTTGGGTCCCTGTGAAATAGTCTCTGGATCCGCAATAGGATTTTTAAAAAGGAACTTGTGAGAATCAGGAACCCTGTAATATCGGTTAGGTTTTCTGGGAGCAGGAGGCAAAGAATCAGGGGCCAATCTAGATTCCAAAAAGACATCATCAACAATGTCTAGTACAAGAGGTACAGCTAAAGGCCTATGCTGAGGCAAGAGTAAGAAATCCCTAAGCCTCTTTTTCGAATCAGAAAAATCCTGGCTTTCCCAGTGGAAATGCTCCCTTAGTGTGTGCAAGGTTTCACCAAACGAAAAATCCTCTGGAGGGAAAGCAGAGGGAATAGAGTCCTCTGCATCAGAATCCTCATAAGTAGGATAAGGGGTAAACCCAGATCATCAGAAGAAACAGAAAAATCAGAATCCTGGTCAGAAGATTCATAAACAATTTCAATCCTAGGTCTCTTTGAAGAGGGTGTTTGGCTTCCCCTGATTAAAGTTATAAGATCTTCAGCCATTTTTATCATTTGTTTTTTTAGGCAGAGAGGCCTGAGCATCAGTTTTCTAGGCATGGTTCGAGGTTTAGGCCTTAAAGAAGGAGCTATCGGTTTAATATGCAAGACCGTAGGCCTGAATACACCCTCAGAAACCGGTGCCTGCAAAGCGGCTCCAGACCCAGCCAAGGTAGAGACATCCACAGGTTCCACAGTTGAAGCATCTCGCGGCATACCAGACTCCGAATGGGTCTGAGTAGAGGCCTGCGAATCAGAAGTAGCGGGTATCAGGGGCTGCGAAAGCACCTCATTGAGTACTGGCGACTGGCTTAGGAGAAGCGTCGTTGGCAGCTTTGGACCTAGGTGGCCTGTCTCTGTCTTTATCTTTGCGTTTTTTTCGGAATTCCGGTATTCGGATGACTTACCGAGATTTCTTGAGAATTGAACTGAGAAACTAAATATTTAGAGGCAAAAATATACCGACGACTGATAGTGCATTGATTAAATAAAGCACAAAACCGACAGCAAGGTACATTGTGGTCAGGGCCTAGGCAAAGAATACAGTACCAATGAAAATCTTTGTGAGGCATTTGCTTTCCACAAGAAATGCAATTATTAACTTTTACTGACAACGGTAAGGAGCAAGAAAAAGTTTCCCCAGTGGAGTACTTAGCTTTAGTTGAAGACTTTGGTTCTGAAACTCAAAAACGAAATTTTCAGGAGTTGGCCGACTGGCACTTGCGAAATGCTTCTGCTTTGGGCACCGCACGGTAAGAAAGACTGTTGTAATGGCATCGGCTGCATGTTTTATAACCCTGACGACCTGACATCATTGAAGAAGGGACAGCAAATGACGCAGGACCCAAGACTTTGTTAATCAGGCTGACTGAGGGCTACTGCAAGCAGATAACCCAAATGTGATGACTACAACAGTGAAATAGGAAGAACAGCAGCATGCTAATAACAGCTTTACTTTCAAATGATTTGCAGATATGTTCAACACCCATGTCCAGTAAAAGAATCAAGGGGTGAAGAGAAGTGGGCTAATATAGTATTTGTGTGTGCATGTTTTTTTTTTTTTTACTGTGTAATTACAGAAAATGAATTTTGTTTAAAAAGAAGTTATGTACTCACCATAATGTTCCTTCTGAGTAGGTAAACTTCATTTGTCAGCAAACTGTGGGTATCGGATCCATATTGGATCCGAGCCGGCATCTTCAAACAGCTAAGATCCAAGCTCCTCCCCTTACCCTTAATCTCCTGCCATCCCTCTCTGACCTCAGATCAAGTTTGCTATGGTAAAACAGCATATTACAACAAAAGATCACCTGCAACTCCTAACCTGGTGTTATCTGGACAAAAGGACAAGGAATCCTTCTAGGACGCACTATAGGTTAGGGGGATGGAGGGGGGGGGGGTTGGTTGCTGACAAATGAAGTTTACCTACTCAGATGGAACGTTATGGTGAGTACATAACTTCTTTATCTGAAGTAGTTAACTTCATTTGTCCATCAACCTGTGGGACAGAGTCCCCAGCTACCCAAACTTGGGGGTCCTCATGGAAGGATACTCTAGAGCACTGCAGAGCCGAAGGATGCTCTCCCTCTGGAAATTAGATCCAACTTGTAATGGTTAATGAAAGTGTGGGATGAAGCCCAAGTGGATGCTGAACAAATGTCGTCCAGGGATACTCTGGAGCAAAAGGCAGCAGAAGTAGAGATCGATCTGGTAGAATAAGAGTGGACTCTTTCAGGTTCAGGTCTACCAGAAGTCTTGTATGCAAGGAGTATACATTGGGAAATCCATCTGGACAATGTAACTTTTGATACTGGTTTGGCCAAAGAGGGTTTTGCAAAGGATACAAAGAGTTGCTCAGATTGCCTATGTTCAGCGGTTCTGTGCAAGTAGAATCTCAATTGCCTATGTACGTCCAGAGAATGTAATTTGTATTCACCCTTGTTTTGATAATTTGGAAAGAAAACTGGCAAATTAATAGATTGATTAATATTAGGCTCAGAAGCAACTTTGGGTAGGAAGGAGGGATTGGTCCTGAGGGAAACTATCTTTATGGAAGACCAAGTACGGGGGTTTGGCACCAAGGGCTTGAAGCTCCGAAACTCTTCTGGCCGAAGTGATAGCAATGAGAAAGGCCGTCTTCCAAGATAAGTAATTCAGATCCACCGTGGCTGCGGGTTCAAATGGAGGGCCAGTCAAGGACTGGAGGACAAGAGTTAAATCCCATGGAGGGACTGCGTCTTTCACCGGAGGTCTTAAGAGGAAGGTGCCTTTTAAGAACGTCTTACATAATTTGGAAGATGCTAAGGAACCGAGGTCACTTCCCACATGATAATGGGAAATTGCAGCTAACTGGACTTTGACCATGGAAGAGCTAGCACCTTGGTCAAATAAGGTCGACAAAAATTCTAACACTGCTGGTATGGGAGCTGTAAAGGGATCCAAATTTCTATGCACCGCCCAGATAGTAAAGCGTTTCCATTTGCTGTTATAAACCTTTCTCATAGAAGGTTTATGAGCGGCCACTAAAATAGCCTTAACAGGGGACGAGATACCGGGAGTCCTAACTATTATTCGAACTGGATCAGCCAAGCAGTGAGCTTGAGGTTGTCCAGGTTCAGAGTTGGTAAACCCAATGGGTGAGAGATCAGATCCGGGGTGGGATCTAGAATCCATGGAGGATTCACTAGGTGAGACCATAGACATGGGAACCATGTTCGACGAGGCCAGAATGGGGCTATGAGGATTACTCTGCTCCCCAACCGACGGGCTTTCTGCAAGAATTTTAGCATTACGGGAAGAAGGGGATAAGCATAAAGTAGACCGGATGGCCAAACATGCACCAATGCGTCTCTGGGGGATTCCCCTGGTGGGGGAATTAGAGCGAAGTAGTCACTGCACTTTGCGTTCGAAGGAGACGCGAAGAGATCGCAGCAAGGTTGACCCCACTTGAGGTAGATTTGCTTCGCTATTCTGGGGTTCAGAGACCACTCGTACGGCAAGAGGATGGTTCGACTCAGCCTGTCTGCTAAAATGTTCGACCGACCCGGGATATGCGTCGCTATGAGAAAGCGGTTGGTGGAGATCGCCCATTCCCACACTCTCATGGCCTCTCGACAAAGTGGGTAGGATCGGGCTCCCGCCTGTTTGTTGATATACCAGACCACTGACATGTTGTCTGTCTGAATTGCAACCGTCCCTAGGGGAAGAAGGGCTTGGAGTGCTTGCAACTCCAAAAGCACCGCTCTCACCTCTAGGACATTGATATGCAATAAGGTCTCTGAATGGGTCCACGTGCCTTGGACGGTTCTGCCCATGCAGTGCCCCCCCCAACCTAGGTGAGAAGCATCCATGGTCACCGTGGTTAGAGGCGGGGACATAGAAAAGGGGCGCCCTATCTGGAGGTCTGGGGATTGGAGCCACCAGAGCAGGGAATTCCTGTAAGCCCTGCTGAGGGGGATAGGTGCACTCAGCGGGCGTAGCAAGATGGTCCATTGAACCTGCAAGGTCCACTGTAGTACTCTCATGTTCAAGCACGCTAAAGGTAGCAGATTGATCGTGGCCGCCATGGAACCTAGGGCCCTCAGAACCAATTCCGCTGGAGGAGCTGGGGATTGTAAAAGGGCCAGTACGTGGAGCTTCAGGGTGCGAATCCGGTCGGGAGTTAAGAAGACTCTCAATAGGTTTGTGTCTAATCTGGCTCCTATGAAGTCTAAGATCTGGATTGGATGAAGGGAAGACTTGTTGAGACTGACTGTGATTCCCAGCCGAGAGGCTAGGTGGAGGAAGTAATCACTGGCTGAACATAGTAGATGCCTGTTGAGGGCGGTCAGGAGCCAGTTGTCCAGGTAGGGGAAGACCTGTAGTCTCAGGTGGGCCGGTACTACTGCCAACACTTTGGTGAACACCCTGGGGGCTGTGGTGAGACCAAAGGGGAGGGCCCTGAACTGGTAGTGACTGGCTCCTAGCCGGAAGCGGAGAAACCTTCTGGAGCGTCTCTCCATCAATATGTGATAGTACGCATCTTTGAGGTCTATCGAACACATCCTGTCGTTCTCCTTCACGAGGGGGAGAATGGATTGAATGGTGACCATCCTGAACTTTTCTTTGGCCACTGACAGGTTTAGCAAGGACAGGTCGAGGATTGGCCTTAAGTCCCCCATCTTTTTTGGCACCAGAAAGAACCTGGAGTAGAAGCCCGATCCGGACTGGTCTGGGGGGGGGGGGGGGGGCCCCGCTGGATCGCTCTTTTTTCTAGCAGCTGCTTTATTTCTGTGGCTGCTGCCTCCCTTTGATTGGGTGTGACATCAGGGAGGCTCCGGGGTTTGGGCGGGGGATTCTGAAAGGGGATTTTGTAACCTCTGGATATGATTTGAAGCACCCAGCAATCTGTTGTAATGGACTTCCAAACTGCCAGGTACCTTGAGAAACGCCCCCCGACTGCCTCCAGAGTGGAACAGTCGGGTAACACTTCAGGGCTGCTGCGCGGGCCGATCCGAAAAGGGTTCTCTCGAGCCAAAATTCTTCGGTCCCCCTCTGCCTCTGGGCCGGCGTCCACCTTGTCCTCCTCTGCCTCTGAAGGACGAGGGGTCCGGAGTGAAACGGGACTGTTGAGACTTCCGTAAACCCCATCTTCTTCTGTCCCCTATGGTTCCTGGAGAAGGACTTCTGGGGAGCCGAGAAGCGGACTCCGACTGCAGACGTCTTCCCATCTTTCTCGCTCTGAACCAGCATGTCGCAAACGGTCTTGCCAAAAAGCAAAGAACCATCAAAAGGGGCATTTGCGATGGACGCCTTGAAGGGTTCCGCAAAGTCGCAGAGGCGGAGCCAAGCGTGTCGTCTCAAAACAACACCCACTCCACTAGCTCTAGTGGCTCCTTCCATGGCATGGGAGAGGAGCTGCATAGAAGTGTTCGAGATGGACTTGAGAGTGGCCATTCGAGCTGAGAACACCTTCTTATCCTCAGTCGACATGGACTCTGGGGGCGACCTGGCGTATTCCTTGATGAGATCCACTGGAGTCGTATGACATGTGCCATATAGTTCAGCGACCTCACTGCGAAGGTAGCTGAAGCGAACATCCGCTTCCCCAGGCGGTCCATTGTCCAAGACTTCTTGTCAGGAGGATGGACAGAGGAACTCTCCTGGGCTAGTTCCCTCTTGGTGGCAGCCACCACCAACATGGCATCTACAGGAGCACCCTTGCTCCATACCACCCTATCAGTGGGGGGACTAAAGATATTATCCGGCCTCTTTGGAATGGGCTCAACAGTGTCCGGTTCCTTCCATGCCCTGGTTGTGATGAGATCTACCAGGGGATCGGAGGGAGGGTACACCCAAGAGGTAGATGGGCCTGCGTCAAATGCCGCCAGGAACACAGACTCATCTGAGGAAGGCTTTTGGGCTGACCACCCCCCTCTAATTCAAAGCATTTCCATAATGTCTCCGGAGGAGACGTCCTCGGGGGGTGACCTTGGAGAACATTCCCCTTCCTATAAATCCGTGTCTTCTGTCAAAGACTCAGGTGAGTCCAAGTGCCTCCTCTTGCACTTACATTTGTGAGGGACCTCCTTGGGTGGGCTGTCCAAAGAGGCCTCACCAACCACATCTTGTTCCTCTAAGGGAACGACCTGGGACGTAGGCGCAGCCTGTCCCTGGGGCCGGATGATAGAAGGCAGGCCCGTCTGAGAGGGAGTGCAGGGTTGATCCGTAGTCTGAGCCTGGGGCCTGGAATCCCTCGACAATACCCTCTCCACTATATGGAACG